>NC_057804.1:216087621-216218779 GCF_018294505.1 Triticum aestivum | reverse complement strand
CCCCGGATCCGGCCCCGCCGTCCCGCGCCTCGCCCGTCGCCTGACCCGTGCCACTGCCTCACCGCTACCCCGTCGACCTCGCCTCCGGCGCGTCGTCGCCGTCTTCGGTCAGATCCGGCGAGATCCGGCCCGGAACCGCCAGGTGGATGAGATCCACCCATCCGTTCATCCAAACGCTGACCCACGCCATGGATCTCTCCGTCCCGCTCGTCCCCTTCCACTTTTCTCGGAGGTTGTTTTTCCACCAAGTCCCCAGATCTGCTACATTTTTATGCCCTGCTCATCATGCCATAACTTCTCGTATGTAGCTCTGTTTCATGCATATGATATATCAAAATGTTCACTGTGAGATTCTCCTCATTTTGTTCCATTGAGCCATGCTTGTTTGAATCCACCTTGATGCACTAATTATCGTTGCAAAAGTGCTATATGATGTTAACTGCTGTCTGTTAACAGAACTTGGTGATTTGTCTTTTTCATTGCATTTTGTGTGTTTATCCTATGAGCTTGATGTCTACATGAGTTTTGAGATACATCATGCCATCTTCACAATGGTGAAATCCATGTATTTTTGTGAGTGAATCGAGCTCGTGAAGTAGGGTACTTGCTGTTACTATTTTGCTAGGCTGAATCTGTTATATCATGATGCTATGTTAACCTGCTGCTACAAGTCATTCTATGCATAATCTGGAGATATTCACTAAGGATGTTTTGTTATACATGTCATTCTCTATCCATCCATGCCCCTGGTTGCATTTCTAGCTTTTGTAGATTGTTCATATCTTGCTCCAAATTTTCTAAATAATGTTGCTGTCAGCCTGTTAACATTAAGTTCAGTCTTGCCATGTCAATAACTAGTGATCCATGCACCCTATGAACTTTCTCTTGCCATGCTTAGCTTCATAAATATCCCATATTACTGGTGGTCACCTTGTCATGCCATGTATTGCTCTGTGGTGAGTGGTACAAGCTCACCAACATGCCTACTTAATTTTGTTCCTGCCATGTATGAATCTGTCATATCACTTGCCATGTTTGCATGGATGCTACCATCTTTTATTTTGATCTTTGGAATAAGTTCAGTAAGGGAGTTTTGTTCTTTGTCTTTAGTATTAACATGCCATGCCTTTGATTGCCTTGATAGCTTGCTGTAACATGTTGTTTGATAGATCTAAACATTGCAACCTGATGTTATTTCTGCAAAGGCTGAAACTGTTATTATTTGCAATTTTGCCATGTCCTTTTGAGCATGTTATATTGTTTTCTGGAGATAGCTCAAGGTTCATGTTTTGTCATGATTTACCTGTACTTCATGCCCATGCCTTTTATTCTGATGTTGAGGTGCTGTAGCATATTGTTTTCATACTTGCTAGATGCCTAGTTGCTGTTTTGGACAGATTGTTGTTATATCTTGTTTGGAGTGTATGTGTTGCACCGTTGCTCCGTTTTGAGTGTTCTCTACATGAAACTTGATTAGAATTGCATGTAGTTTCATATTATCATGTTGCATCCTTGTTTTGAGGTTTTTGCTTGATGTTTGAATGCATTTTGCATCAATGCCATGTTTAACTTGTTTTGCTCATATCTTTTAGGCCGTAGCTCCGAATTAAACGAACTTTATATGTAACTTGACTAGAATTTTGTATAAATCATCTTGGTGCATTTTAACTTGATGGTTAATAACTTGAACATAAGGTTTATTCAGATCTGGACCAATTTCGAAATTTTCATATGAGGACTTACCGGATTTGTTATATGTTGTTTCCGGCCTCATTTAAACTTGCTTTGATGTGTTGTTCTTGTTTGCATCATCTCTTGCCATGAGTAGCCTCATCTAGATTTGTCTTGCATCATACTCGGTTGAGCATCATGCCATGTCTATGTGTTGTGTGTTTACCTTGTTGTTTGCTTCTTTCCGGTTGTGCTTCTTCTCGTTAGTTCATGTTTCGTTGGGATAGTGAGGATTCGTTCATCTATGCTTAGTTCGTCTTCGTGGCTTCATCTTCTTCATGGACTCGTTCTTCTTCCTTGCGGGATTTCAGGCAAGATGACCGTCACTTTCGATCTCACTACTATCATTGCTATGCTAGTTGCTTCGTTCTATCGCTATGCTGCGCTACCTATCTTTTGCTCTTCAAGCCTCCCGAATTGCCATGTCAGCCTCTAACCTTTTTCACCTTTCCTAGCAAACCATTGCTTGGCTATGTTACTGATTTTGCTCAGCCCCTCTTATAGCGTTGTTAGTTGCAGGTGAAGTTGAAGATTGCTCCATGGTGGACAGGATTATGTTGGGATATCACAATATGTCTCATTTAATTAATGCATCCATATACTTGGTAAAGGGTGGAAGGCTCAGCCTTATGCCTGGTGTTTTGTCCCACTCTTGCCGCCCTAGTTTCCGTCATACCGGTGTTATGTTCCTTGATTTTGTGTTCCTCATGCGGTTGGGTGATTTATGGGACCCCCTTGACAGTTCGCTTTGAATAAAACTCCTCTAGCAAGGCCCAACCTTGGTTTTACCATTTGCCTCACCTAGCCCTTTTTTCCTTGGGTTTCCGGAGCCCGAGGGTCATCATAATTTACCCCCCCCCCCGGCCAGTGCTCCTCCGGGTGCTGGTCCAAACCGAGCAATGTCCGGCGCCCCCTGGGCAACCAGGGTCTATGCCAACCCGACGTCTGGCTCATCCGATGTGCCCTGAGAATGAGATATGTGCAGCTCCTATCGGGATTTGTCGGCACATTGGGCGGCTTTGCTGGTCTTGTTTTACCATTGTCGAAATTTCTTGTAAACCGGGATTCCGAGACTGATCGGGTCTTCTTGGGAAAAGGAATATCCTTTGTTGGCCCTGAGAGCCTATGATGGGCTAAGTTGGGACACCCCTGCAGGGTATAAACTTTCGAGAGCCGTGCTCGCGGTTATGTGGCAGATGGGAATTTGTTAACGTCTGATTGTAGAGAACTTGACACTTGACTTAATTAAAACGCATCAACCGCGTGTGTAACCATGATGTTCTCTTTTCGGCGTAGTCCGGGAAGTGAACACGGTTTTGGGTTATGTTTGAACGTAAGTAGTTTCAGGATCACTTCTTGATCATTGCTAGCTTCACGACCGTTCCGTTGCTTCTCTTCTCGCTCTTGTTTGTGTATGATTAGCCACCATATATGCTTAGTCGCTGCTACAACCTCACCACTTATCCATTCCTTTACCCATTAAGCTTTGCTAGTCTTGATACCCATGGTAATGGGATTGCTGAGTCCTTGTGGATCACAGATTACTACAACAACAGTTGCAGGTGCAGGTTATGCGATGATCTTGATGCGAGAGCGATGTTACTTGTTTCAGAGTTCTTCTTCCGCTTCTTCTTCGATCAGGGGATAGGTTCCAGGTCGGCAGCCTGGGCTAGCAGGGTGGATGTCGTTTGAGTTTCTGTTTGTGTTTTCATCCGTAGTCGGATGATGCTCTTATGTATGATGATGTTGTATTCGTGTGGCATTGTATGCCTCTTGTATGTATCCCCATCTATTATGTAATGTTGATGTAATGATATCCACCTTGCACAAGCGTATCAATATGCGGTTCTATCCTTGGTGGGACCTTCGAGTCTCTTTAGGATAATATCGCATATTAGGCGTGACAGTTTACCTTAATTCTTCTTTCCTAGTTGTGGATGCTTGCAAGAAGGGTTAATCATAAGTGGGAGGCTTGTCCAAGGAAGGACAACACCCAAGCACCGGTCCACCCACATATCGAATAATCAAAGCAACGAACATGAATCATGTGAGCATGATGAAAACTAGCTTGACAATAATTCCCATGTGTCCTCGGGAGCGCTTTGCTTTATATAAGAGTTCGTCCAGGCTTGTCCTTTGCCAAAAAAAGGATTGGGCCACCTTGTTGCACCTTGTTTACTTATGTTACTTGTTACCCATTATGAATTATCTTATCACACAACTATCTGTTACCGATAATTTCAGTGCTTGCAGAGAATACCTTTTTGAAAATCGCTTGTCAGTACCCCACTAAACAATGGTAAAGGAAGTAATGGAGATAAGGTTCAGGATAGTGAGACAACCCTGTTGGTCTCCAACAAAGCTGATATAATAGATAAGGAAAACTATCTTGAAGACAGTGAGACAACCCCAAAGTCATGTCTTGATGTTGTCTTCGATTTACTGGCAACTACCGCTGGAACAAGCTCTTCGAAGTCGTTCTTTGAATCAGTTTGGTTTCTTGAGTCTCAACTACAAGATGAAAGACATTGATCAACTATGCTACAACAAGAGCCGAAGGACTGAGGAAGTCCCTGCAGAATTCAGATGCATACTTTCTGGTGCAACAGCAAGCGCTGGAGGATTTTAGCGCCAAACAAGAGAAAACTGATAAGCTTCTTATGCTTATTGCCAGCATGGTCGATACCCAGGATGACTTTTCTTGAGGTATTCTGAAGTTGTTTCAGTTATGGCCTTGTTTTGGTGCCGCGTTTATTTCCACTGGTGGCCAATTAAAACTCCCGATGTATGTAATATGTTGCCTTTCCCCTATATTTGCACTGCTGGCGAACTTTGATGCCGAGTGGATGTAATATGTGTAATAGCCGTAATAGCCTAGCATGAGTTGCTTGCTTATTTATTTCCTTAATGTCTAGTTTATTTGCTTGCTTGTAGTCACTAAAGTATTTTTTTGCAATTTGCTAGTGGCCATAATAACCTTTTTTAGAACTAGGCCACAATAACCATGGGCCACATATGGACCATGGTAACCATTGTCCTGCTACCTGTTGTAGTGACCATTTGCTTCCTACGGGCCGTAGGATCCATGGGCCTTCTACGGTCATATGAAGGATTGGCCAAACATGTGTCGTACCATCCGTGGACCAATAACGGACCGCGATATGGGACATAAATGGGCTAAAATCGAAATTGTCCATTTATTGGCCCGATGATAATAGGTCGGTTGTATCACAGGCTCAGTTCTATCGACAGGCATAACAGACCATTAATGGGCCGGAATAAATGACGACATGAAAACGACCTAATGTCTTAACGGGCCACAAATGAGCAGATTGTAACCACGGGCTGAGTTTGGCCCATTAGTAGAACATGCGAGTAAAATAATCGAGGGCTGGAAAATGAACCCCAGAATAAATGAGCCGTTAGAAGGCCAAACATAACACGGGCTAGAAATGACCCAACTAAATAATGGGTCATTAATGGGTCTAGTGTGATTTACTATTCATTATGGGCCATATTCACCCCGGGCCGATAAAGGGACAAGAGTTACAAAAGGCCTCATATGGGCTGAAAGACATCATGGGCCATTCACGGGCTGGAAGTTACAATGGGCTGGAATTATATTCGACGGCTCACATGAGGCTGTTGGGCCGAATTAAGATAGGCCATAACGGGTCATGAGTTACCGGACCGTAAATGGGCTATATACGAACATACCGTTAACAAACTTTCCATGGCCTGGCTGGCTAGCTTTTGACCAAGTCAAACAGGCCGGCCTTTTAAAACTATATGGGCCTCTGTTGGGCCGTGCCATGTGTCGACGTATCATAGGTGATGACATCTCTCCCAACACGGAGCTGACACGTGATTCCTTCGGCCAATGAGATTTTTACACGTGGAAAATTGCCATTGGTCGTGGCTGTTAACGGGTTGTTGGATCCAAAACCGGATCTGAATGCTTAACGGCGACCTGTTACGGTGGATGCCACATGTCAATTACCCTTGACAAACACTTCCATGACGCAACATTTATCATCATGGAAGTGGACACTTCCATGATGATATAATTTTGGTATTGTCATGGAACACATCTATGATACCACAAGTATGACTATCTTGATTCTGTCATAAAATCGTTACAGGTGTACATGCATGACAGAAAACGTGACCTACTATGACAAACATGTATTATCACAAAAGTGTTTTTTGTAGTGATGGATGTGGATGAATGACCTCCCATCCCGGTAGCTAGGGTTGAGGAGGTGCATATAAGGAGCCTCCCTAGCCTCCTATCTTGATGGGCTTCAATCTCTTCCAATCTCTTCTTTACAAGTGAAGCGCAACTTTTGGAGTTGTCTGCACGTCAAACGAACGCGCGCAGTTGTATGGAACATCAACTTTTCAACTGACCTCCTCTGGTAAAACGGTCGTCATTTCTTCACCTGACTCAAAATTTAATGTTCTTTGGTTTGTTGGAGTCGTACGAATGACACCGATCCATTTCTAGTCTTAGATCTTAATTTGGAGCATTTTGGAAAAATGACTTTTCCCGACCTTCGAAATGGATAAGTCTAACCCATGGCCAACTCCGTATCGAACCCATTGAGGGAGTCCCAGATTAGGGGGTGTCCGGATAGCCGGACTATGACCTTTGGTTGGACTCCCGGATTATGAAGATGCAAGATTGAAGACTTCATCCCGTGTCTGGATAGGACTTTCCTTGGCGTGGAAGGCAAGCTTGGCGATACGATATGTAGATCTCCTCCTATTGTAACCGACTCTGTGTAACCCTAGCCCTCTCCGGTGTCTATATAAACCGGAGAGTTTTAGTCCGTAGGACGAACAACAATCATACCATAGGCTAGCTTCTAGGGTTTAGCCTCTCTGATCTTGTGGTAGAGAAACTCTTGTACTGCCCATATCATCAATATTAATCAAGCATGAGTAGGGTTTTACCTCCATCGAGAGGGCCCGAACCTGGGTAAAAACATCATGTCCCTTGTCTCCTGTTACCATCCGCCTAGACGCACAATTCGGGACCCCCTACCCGAGATCCGCCGGTTTTGACACCGACATTGGTGCTTTCACTGAGAGTTCCTCTCTGCCGTCACCGTCAGGAAGGATGTCGCACCTTTTCTTTAAAGACGTTGTTGTTGCTAAAGGAGCTTTGGTTGTCGGCCAGACTCTCCGGCTAGGCAGGTTTTTGATGACCGCCTGTTCGGCTGCCGCGCCGACGATGACCTCTCGGGTCATCGAAAGCAATCTCCACATCAGCTCAGAATTTGCCGAGCAGTTAAATCCAATGGATCTCTCTTCCCTAAACGAGCTCTTGGATCGCATCGCCTCCCTGGGAGTCGCTACAGATTACAGCTAGATTGACTCTCCCCAGGTCACCCACCACGTTGAAGTGGTGGAGGAACAATATGGCGAATCTTCGCCCATCCTAAGGACCAGATGTGTTCGGATTCCCGATCCCTCCAAGCCGGACATCCGCGGAGGGGAGGACGTCGCCCAAGCCCCGAACCTAAAGTCAGGCAGCAGGCCTGATTCATTGAATAACATCTAAGAAAACAAGCTTCCAAGTTCAGAAACTTTTTGGCCCTTGAGTCTTATGTCGAGCGAGGTTTTGGATTTAATACTACCTGCCCACCCAAATATAAGGGATCTATCCCTAATTCGGCAAGAGCCCAGGGAATCAGTGCATCACTATTGGGCCAGATTCCTCCTGGTTATGAATAGGATACAGCACTGCCATGAGGGGGATGCAATCTCATTCTTCTGCAACATCTGCACGGACATCGGAATCCTTAACGCCATAAGTCGCCGCGAAATTACACGCTTCACCGACTTGACATCCATAGTACGAAAGTATTGTGCGACAGAAAGCGTCCAAAAAACCAAAACAAAATTCTGGGACAAACTGACCCTGAATACAATACCAGTACGAAACACAAGGGCGCATTATCGCCAGGCACCCAGGCCAAATAGCAAAAAACAAAAACCCTCTACAGGGTATGGAACCGTACTGGAAGGATGGCTCAATGGACCCTGTAAAATTCATAATATAGAGGGAGTCACACCAACTCATAGCCTTAGAGCATGTTGTATACTCCGGCAGGTGGCCAGAAGTGGCGAGGAGCTTCTAACTCCAGAATCCGCAGAGCACCACCCCACAAATGCCAGTACGGTGTCGACAGTCTTCGAGACTTTCGCATCAAACAATGCGAGGAAGCGAACGCTCCGCAGCCTTACCGAAGTCTACCAAGTAGCAACAATAAACCCATGGAGTGACACGGTTATCACCTTTAATGCCAGTGACGAACCTAAATTCCGGACAGCCCGAGCGCCAGCCGCACTGGTCCTCAGTCCGATAGTGGATGGCTTCTGGCTTACAAAGGTACTCATGGACGGTAGCAGCGGACTAAACCTCATCTATGAGGAAACCCTGCGCAAAATGGAAATAGACTGGAGCCGCATTGAGCAAAGCAACACAACCTTCAGAGGAATAATACCCAGTCGTGAAGCATGCTGTTCAGGAAAAATCACACTGGATGTGGTGTTCGGCACGCCGGATAATTACAGATCCGAGAAGGTCACATTTCAAGTGGCCCCGTTCAGTAGCGGATACCACGCTCTGTTAGGGCGAGAAGCATTCACAATTTTTCAAGCTATACCCCATTACGGGTACATGAAGCTCAAAATGCCCGGACCCAACGGAATAATCACTCTTGCCAGCAATCCGGACACAGCGCTCCACGCTGAAAACAAGACAGCCGCACTAGCCCTCGAGGCATTATTCGAAGCCCTAGCGGCCGAGGAACTAACTTTGTTGCGCTCCACGGTGGACAGGGACGACGTGATACTCGACAAAAGATCCAAATCCACCTCCTTCAAGCCGGCAGACGAAATAGTCAAGTTCCAAGTCCACCCAACGGACACTACTAAAACGGCCTCCATCGGGGCACAACTAAGCCCTGACGTCGACGCCGCACTAAGAGAATTCCTACGCGAAAATTGAGACATTTTTGCCTCGCACCCCTCAGACATGCCAGGAATCCCACGCAGGCTGGCCGAGCACAGCCTGAACATCTTAAAAGGGTTCAAACTCGTTAAGCAGACTCTTCGGCATTTCTCAGAACCTATGAGACAAGCCATGGGAGAGGATCTAGCCAAACTACTAGAAGCCAGATTCATCAGAGATATAAAACATCCAGACTGGCTGGCAAACCTGGTAATGGTACCAAAGAAGGACAAATCCTGGCGCCTATGCGTCGATTTCAAAGACCTAAATAAGGCCTGCCCAAAGGATCCCTTCCCCCTCCCCCGCATTGATCAAATCATTGATGCCACTGCAGGACATGATTCATTGTGTTTCCTCGATGCATACTCTGGCTACCACCAAATCAAGATGGCAGAGTCAGACCAAGCCGGAACCACATTCATCACCCCATACGGCCCATTCTGCTTCAACACAATGCCCTTCGGGCTCAAAAACGCCGGCGCAACATATCAGCGCATGATTCAGACATGTCTGGCCAACCAGATCGGCAAAATGGTTGAAGCATACATGGATGATGTGGTCGTCAAAACCAAACACGTCGAAACTCTAGTAGACGACTTGAGGCTCACGTTCGATAACCTCCAAACATATGACATTAGGCTTAACCCAAAAAATGTGTTTTCGGCGTACCAGCCGGAAAGCTCCTGGGCTTCATTGTATCCGACAGAGGAATTGAAGCAAACCCAGCCAAGATCCAAGCTCTGTCACAGTTGGATATTCCAAAAGATCTCAAGCAAGTACAAAATTGACTGGATGCGTGGCGGCTCTAAGCCGCTTCATCTCCCGCTTGGGGGAAAAGGCATTACCCCTTTACCGCCTCCTCCGGCGCACCAACACTTCGAATGGACGGATGCCGCCACGGCCGGACTTGAAGAAATAAAAGCCATACTGGCAACAAACCCTATCCTAGCCGCGCCAAACATCGGTGAACCTATGTTGTTATACATCACAACAACTCACCAAGTTGTAAGCGCAGTCCTCGTCGTCGAGCGAGAAACGGACGGACACAAATTCCCTGTCCTGAAACCAGTGTACTACGTTTCCACTGTCCTCACTCCATGCAAGTCCCGGGACCCGCATTACCAAAAAATAGCATACACAATGTTCATGGTGTCCTGGAAGCTACGACACTACTTTCAAGAGTGTTCGATAACAGTAGCCTCCGAAGTACCTCTTAACGATATCATAAACAACCGTGACGCAACGGGCCGGATTGCCAAATGGGCCATTGAGCTCCTTCGGTTTGACATAACATATAAGCCACGGCGAGCCATCAAGTCACAAGCCTTGGCCGACTTCGTCGCTGAATGGACTGAAGCCGAACTCCCTAAAGAGTAAGGCACATATTCCAACAGGACTATGCACTTTGACGGCTCCAAAATGCTGGCGGGTCTGGGGGCTGGCATCATCCTAACGTCCCCAACAGGAGATACAGTCCAATATGTACTCCAGATAATGTATATGGACTCCAACAATGCAGCCGAATACGAGGCCCTTCTACATGGCCTCCGGATGGCAGTGTCCATGGGCATTCAACGCCTAGAGGTGCGTGGGGATTCGAACCTCGCGATATCCCAAATAAATGGAGACTTTGACACCAAAGATCCAAAAATGGCAGGCTATTGCAACACCGTCCTAAATATGTCAGTTCGGTTCGAAGGCCTGGAATTCCACCATATAGCCCGGGAAAATAATCAGGCAGCAGACGTCCTGGCACGCATCGGTGCAAAGCGCGATGCAGTACCCCCCCCCCCCCAACATTTTCCTGGAAAGGCTATTCAACCCATCCGTACAGTGGGAAGGGGAATCCGGAATTAACAATCCGGACTAGGCCGCATCACCTAACGCCGAACACCCTGACACAATGAAAGACTCCGTCAATGAAGTCACACACTCAGCCCACGTAATAATGGCAGTAATTGCCCCATGGACAGAACCATTCTTAGCCTACTTAACTAGGCAGGAACTCCTCGAGGACCAAAATGAGGCACGCTGCATAGTGCGGCGATCTAAAGTCTATAAAGTCCACGAAGGAGAGATTTATAGGAAAAGCACCACCAGAGTCCTTCAAAGGTGTATCTCCAAAGAGGAAGGGCGGAACCTTCTGGCGGAAATTCACGCCGGACTCGGCGGGCACCACGCTGCAGCCCGAGCCCTTGTGAGCAAGGCCTTCCGTACCGGATTTTATTGGCCGATGGCCCGGGCAGACGCTCAGGACTTAGTCCAGCAATGCGTCGGTTGCCAACTATTCGCTAATCAAAGCCACATGCCGCCTACCGCCCTACAAACCATACCCATCACCTGGCCTTTTGCGGTCTGGGGGCTTGATATGGTGGGACCCCTTAAAGGAGGAACCCACAAGCAAAAATATCTACTGGTCATGGTGGATAAATTCACCAAATGGATAGAGGCCAAGCCCGTTAAGACGGCCGAATCCGGACCGGTGATAGACTTCATATCCGGGGTTGTACACCGTTACAACATCCCCCACAGCATCATTACTGACAACGACACAAACTTTACGGCCGATGAAGTTAAACTCTGGTGCAAAAACATGGGCATTAAGCTCGATTACGCTTCAGTCTATCACCCACAAACTAACGGTCAAGTCGAGCGAGCCAACGGTCTAATCATGAGTGGCATCAAACCTAGATTAGTGCGATCCCTTAAGGAATCCAACACGCACTGGGTAGAGGAGCTTGACTCCGTACTCTAGGGGCTGTGGACCACGTCGAATTGCACTACCGGATTCACACCATTCTTTATGGTATACAGCGCAGAGGCAGTCCTGTCCTACGACATAATTCATGACTCACCTCGCGTGCGCATGTACGAAGAAAGAGAAGCCGAGCTCGATCGGTAGGACAGCTTGGACGCATTGGAAGAGGAGCGCGACGTTGCAAAGGCCCGTTCCGCATTCTATCAACAGCAGGCTCGAAGATATCAAAGCAGAGAAGTACGGGCCAAAACTTACAATGTTGGCGAACTAGTTCTATGCCTGCCGGACAAGAAAAAGGACAAACTCAAGCCCAAATGGGAGGGTCCCTTCATAATCGACCAAGTCCTGACTGGTGGAGCGTACCGTCTGCGAGATGCATCGGACAATCGACTCGAGCCGAACCCATGGAACGCAGCACGCGTACGAAGATTCTACCCACGCTCATTATACCTGGGGGCTTCTTTCTCAGAAGCTTATATACACGGGCTTCAGGCCCAAAACATGTGTGACACTTCCGCATGAACCTTTTATGCACCATTATATGCATCGATATGACTTAAGTTTTGGCCAAGCTAGGTTGCCTGGCTCCTGTGCTTACCCCTACGTTCCCGTTTGTACGGCTAGGTGGTAAAGGGAGCATCTTTGCGATTGTTACTGCCGGTTCAGCCGAATGTGTACCTCAGACTGGGTGAAGCCGAAAGCTAGCGTTCTTAAGGGAATATTCGGTCGGTGAAAAAAGATGACTTTTCACTTATTTATTTATCTGCCCCCAGATGCTTTTCTGCTTTTTTCGCAGTCTGGACATGCACTTTAGGGCATGCCTCCCAGGGAAAGGAACCCTTAATGGAACTATTCTCCCTGGAAGATGTTTCTTACTAACCATGTAATATAACATAACTAGTTGGGCACTTGTCTGCTAAAGCACTTATGACCCCTACGCCTGGTCTCCATGCATGCCCCGGTTCTTACATAACCGAGAGGGTATTCGGACACACTCCGGACTATCGGGTCCAGAGGTTGAAGCGAAAAGGTACGCACTGACAAACGATATACAATCCGGCTAGAAGGCATTATACATGTCATTTAAAATTACATAGTCAATTTGACTGGGTATATTCTTCTTCAATACCATCCAACAGGCTGTCTAATTTACAGTCCTGTTGGGAACACTTGGTGGCCAGCTCTACCTGGCCATACACTAAACTGACAGGGATCTCTTTCCCGTCGGGCCCCACAGGGCCGACCTTGGCCATGTGGTTTGGGTCAGCCTTCGTGTACCGCGTCTTCACCATGGCCCAGGCCTCCCTGGCGCCTTGATGGCAGGCCGATATCTTCCATAATCGGAAGCGCTGCCGCACTCCCTTCAGCTTCTCAGCAAGCTCCCCAAGGCCTTCGGGCATGGAGAGGGATGGCCACAAAGCCTGGACGACACCCAGCATCACCTGCGAACTTGTTCGTGCAGCTGCAACAGCTCGGGAAGAAGGTTCCCCACAAAACCGGGCATTTCCTCACCCGGCCAACCTATCAGCATACCTGCGGACATAGCCCTGTCAGTCGACTTCCTCGCCGAACTCTTTTTTGAAGATTCGTTTAAACACTTACTAAAAATGCCGCGCCGAAGTCGCCGATTCTCCTTTACAGAATCAGACAGCTGAGCACGAACATCCTTTAGTTCCTCGCCCAGCTGGGTGTTGGTGTCTTGAAGCTTGTTCTTCACCTGCCTCACCCTCGTCGGCATGCTTTCGCTGGCCTTCAACTGGCGCAGGAGTTGTTGCTTGTCCGGATTCACTCCGGCCCTATCTGCACCGTTATTGTCAGAATTGCACACATGCCGCACGTCTCAGCAGAATTATCTTTTGAAGCATATATTACCTGAGGGCGTCCCCTTGGTACTCTCTGAAGCGGCTAGTGCGGCCTCAAGTTGGGCCTTGCACTCTTCCAGCTCCTGGGACAGTTGCATATTCTTTTTCATAAGATCCTGCATTTCGTATGATCCTTAAATCAGTTATCTTAACTGCTTCAAGTCTCGGGGGCTACTGATATATATAACCATCGGATTTACTCACCCGTATGTCTTTCACATACTGCTCTGTGGCTCTGGCTAGACCATTTTGAGCGGCACGGAGGTACGCATCTCCCGTATTAAAGGCTTCCAACGCCTCTTGGGAAAAACATGCGTCACGAAGAACAGTCCGGCGACGCCTGTGGTTCATGGCACTCTCCACCTCTAAATTGGTGGCAGATAGCCCGTCCGTGTCCTCTGTCGGAGGAACGTCCGGTGCGCGCCCCACGTTCGCCTCCGCTTCCGGATCCGGCCTTGAAGCCTGGCCGGTAGATATAGTACGGCGGGCGCTCTTTTTCCTGAGAAGAGCATGACCGTTAGCGCGACTCGAGGGCATAAACCCTAGACGTTAAAATTGCGCGCCGTATGTTGCGCCGGAGTCTCGATCCGGTCCACACTTCTTTTTATCCCGCCTGGCTTCGACGGCCCTTGTTGGCTACCCACCGCGGGCTCGACCCTCCGCCGCAAGGATTTCCCCTGCAAAACGAAACACTATTGGTTTATGACAATCAAAATGAGCATGGATGGATCCTCTAAAGAGCACTGGGAATTCAATCTCGGTCACCTTTGAGGCTGGAAGTAGTCCAGGATAATCGGCTGTAATGGCCACTAAGGTGTTGTCCTTACTTAACTGATGAAACACCCCATCAATTAGCTCCACACATAGGTTCGGGTCCTCCTGGGAATCCAGGTCGAGGGCCCGTTCCGGGTCCTCGGATTGTCTAGGGGGCTATTTATTTCCTTCACAGTCTGGCGCAGCTCCTGCGTTGCAATTGCTAGATTAAGTACTCAACCATGGGAATTTGAAAACAGGTAGGCAAGTGAAAGCGTTCGCTCACCCAGCTTGGACGATTGTACATGGAAAATCCGCCCTCTGGGTTGACATGGAGGAATTCCTCTTCTTCTCCCTTGTACAAAGCGGATAAGATTCTCGTTAAAGTGGCAGCCGAATCCGACCCCTTATGACCGCACCGGGTGGTGTCGTCCTCCCCGTTGAAATCCCACATGGGGTGGCATCTGTACTGAAGAGGCTGCACCCCTCGCGTAATGCATATGGCCATGACCTTGATCATGGTCAGTCCGGAATGAGCCAAAAACCTTATCCGGTTCATCAGGTAAAGGACGTCCTTGTCAGTTTCCCTCTGAGGGTTCCGCGGGCACGAGCTCAGGCGCTTCTTCAACGGAGCATTATTGAACTCAGGGAGGCCGATCCGTACAGGGTCCAGCAGGGGGACGTCATCTATATAGAACCACACTGAAGGCCAGTCCTCGGACGCCCTCTTTGGGGTGCCGGATAGATATCCGGTCCCGGCGATGCGCCATAGTTTAGCTCCGCCCACTTGATAAATAGACCCCTCCTAAGAGTGAGGCACGAGGCAGAACAACTTCTTCCACAGCGTGAAATGGGCCTCGACGTCGAAGAACAGCTCGCAGAGGGCCACGAAGCCTGCGATGTGTAGTATGGAGGCAGGTGTGAGGTTGTGTAGCTGGAGGCCGTAGAACTCCAGTAGCCCTCGGAGAAACAGATGAATCGGAAATCCGAGTCCTCTTATTAAGTAAGGGACTAGGCACACCAGCTCTCCTCGGGAGGGATTGGGGATGCTCTCCGCCTGCTCTCCGTCGCTATAGGTGGCAATCCCGGCTCGAACCGGGACCATATATGCTGGGGGAAGGATCCCCTTGGACTGAAGCACTACTAGCTCGCTATACGGGACGGAACACCGCCCCCAGTCTCCTGGACGAGGGCTGGAGAGGCGAGAGGAGGAGCTGCACCGACCGGCCATGGTGGAATGGATCCCTGTTGAAGGCGCTCTGATGAAGGCTCGCGGAGGGAAGATGATGTGGGCTGGATCTAAATCCCCGTCTCTTTTATGGGCAGCTCGTTCATGCGGCTAGGGGGGTGAATGAAAAAACTCCCTGGTTTTTCGCATTCGTTTGACACGTGGAAGATGGTCATTGTTGGGCAGAGAAGTTGAGGAGTACAGCATGCACCGGAAGCCGGACACTATTCGACGGGTACATGGGATTTGGAGAAGAACCGGCCTTGCAATGCCGAAGACAAATTTGCGCACCGGACTCGTCATCATTGAAGCCTGGTTCAGGGGCTACTAAGGGAGTCCCGGATTAGGGGGTGTCCGGATAGCCGGACTATGACCTTTGGCCGGACTCCCGGATTATGAAGATGCAAGATTGAAGACTTCGTCCCATGTCCGGATAGGACTTTCCTTGGCGTAGAAGGCAAGCTTGGCGATACGATATGTAGATCTCCTCCAATTGTAACCAACTCTGTGTAACCCTAGCCCTCTTCGGTGTCTATATAAACCAGAGAGTTTTAGTCCATAGGACGAACAACAATCATACCATAGGCTAGCTTCTAGGGTTTAGCCTCTTTGATCTCGTGGTAGATCAACTCTTGTACTACCCATATCATCAATATTAATCAAGCAGGAGTAGGGTTTTACCTCCATCGAGAGGGCCCGAACCTGGGTAAAAACATCGTGTCCCTTGTCTCCTGTTACCATCCGCCTAGACGCACAGTTCGGGACCCCCTACCCGAGATCCGCTGGTTTTGACACCGACACCCATCCTTAGTCCTTTTATCGTCCTTGGTCATAGGTTGCTCCAAAACACCTGTAGACATAAGAAAACAAAGAAAACTAATAAAAACCAAATAAAATACTAAATATGCAATACTCACAAGGGAAAATGTAAATACCGGTAAACATGCATAATGGACAACTATTTGGTTTAATGGGACATGATATATAAAGAGAACATGCAAAAAGTGATCTCTAAAAGTGCGTAATATATAGAGCCATCAAGTGTCTGAGATTGAACAATTTCTATGCAGTTCTAAGATAGTTCCTACAAGAGAACTCGTCCAATTGGTACCTGATATATTTGAATGATGAAAAAACACCACGCCGACATGCATATTATCCAACATCTCTTAGGTAGAACTTACCGTGAGGGATATTTATGCCATCAGGTCGAGCCATGTTTTTAGCAAGAATGTTAGCATCATGAGCTGATCCTCCCTAGCTAGTTAACACACACATGAACTTCAGATCGAAGTGATAGGTAGGAACCCCATGCACGAGTTCACGCCCGAGGGTGGCCCAATCTTCTTGTCGTAGGATCGAATCGGGAGGGATAACTAGCTGCAAGTAGCTGAGATAACTAGCTTTATACCTGCCAAGGTTGGATGCAACCCGTACGTTGGGGATGGCTGACCGAAGCTACAAGAACTCCAACCCGTTGTCTGAACAATCGCAGAACCACAAACCAGAAGTAATCCAAACAAAATGGCCGGAACCATAGAGCACGAACTAGGGGGGAACCAGAGGCTCCTTCTCACGAATCTAAATGAACGCGCGAGAGCAAAGGTAGCAAGATCTCTCGAATCTCTCTAGCGGTCTTGCTACATAAGCTTGTAGCTGAATGGTCTGAAAAAAGGTTTTCAAGAGGATGGGGTGCAGGAAATATGCCCTAGAGGCAATAATAAAGTTGTTATTTTATATTTCCTTATTCATGATAAAGGTTTACTATTCATGCTAGAATTGTATTGATCGGAAACCTAAATACATGTGTGAATACATAAACAAACACAGTTTCCCTAGTGAGCCTCTACTTGACTAGCTCGTTGGTCAAAGATGGTTAAGGTTTCCTAACCATTGAGATGAGTTATCATTTGATAATGGGATCACATCATTAGAAGCATGATGTGATGGACAAGACCCATCTGTTAGCTTAGCATAATGGTTGTTCAGTTTTATTGCTATTGATTTCTTCATGTCAAATACATATTCCTTCGACTATGAGATTATGCAACTCCCGGATACCGGAGTAATGCCTTATGTGCTATCAAACGTCACAACGTAACTGGGTGATTATAAAGATGCTCTACAGGTATCTCCAAAGGTGTTTGTTGAGTTGGCATAGATCGATATTAGGATTTGTCACTCCGAGTATTAGAGAGGTATCCCTGGGCCCTCTCGGTAATACACATCATAAGCTTGCAAGCAAACGACTAAGGAGTTAGTCATGAGGTGATGTATTACGGAACGAGTAAAGAGACTTGCCGGTAATGAGATTGAACTAGGTATGAAGATACCAATGATCGAATCTCGGGTAAGTAACATACCGATGGACAAAGGGAATAATGTATGTTGTCATAACGATTCGACGAATAAAGATCTTCATGGAATGCGTGGGAGCCAATACGAGCATACAGGTCCCGCTATTGGTTATTGACCAGAGAGGTGTCTCGGTCATGTCTCCATAGTTCTCTAACCCGTGGGGTCCGCACGCTTAACATTCGTTAACGATAGAGTATTATATGAGTTATGTGATTTGGTGATCGAATGTTGTTCAGAGTTCCGGATGTGGTCACGGACATGACGAGAAATCTCCAAATTGTCGATAGGTAAAGATTGATATATACAACGATGGTAATCGGACACCAGAAGTGTTCCGAAGTGTATCAGGCATTTATCGGAGTACCGGAGGGGTTACCGGAACCCCCGGGGGGAGATATGGGCCATGAGAGGGGAGCACACCAGCCCACAAGGGGTGGATCCCCCCTATGGTAGGATGCCGAATTGGGAGAAGGAAGGAGGAGGTTCGCCCCCCTCCCCTTCGCTTTCTCTCTTCCCCCTTCCCTTTCTTCTCCGGTGAGAAAAGGCAGGGGCACTGATAACCCACAAGTATAGGAGATTGCAACAGTTTTCGAGGGTAGATTATTCAACCCAAATTTATAGATTCGACACAAGGGGAGCCAAAGAATATTTGAAGGTATTAGCAGCTGAGTTGTCAATTCAATCACACGTGGAGATTAATTATCTGTAGCAAAGTGATTAGTAGAATAGTAGTATGATAGTTTTTATGATAGAAGCAGTAGTAACGTTAACGGTAACAGTGATAGCAGTGATATTGTAGCAGTAACGATAGCAGTAGCAGTAGTAGTAACTTAGCAAGAACAATATAATATAAATTCATAGGCATTGGATCGGTGACTTGTTGGATGATATTCATCATGATATAGTTATAACCTAGGGCGATGTGGCACTAGCTCCAGTTCATAAATATAATGTAGGCATGTATTCCGTAAATAGTCATACGTGTTTATGGAAAGAACTTGCAAGACATCTTTTCTCCTACCCTCCCGTGGCAGCGGGGTCCTATTGGAAACTAAGGGATATTAAGGCCTCCTTTTAATAGAGAACTGGAACAAAGCATTAACACACGATGAATACATGAACTACTCAAACTACGGTCATCACCGGGAGTGGTCCCGACTATTGTCACTCTGGGGTTGCCGGATCATAACATGTAGTAGGTGACTATAACTTGCAAGATCGGATCTAGAACAAGGATATAAAGGTGATAACATAAGCGGTTCAGATATGAAATCATGGCACCCGGGCCGAAAGTGACAAGCATTAAGCATGGGAAAGTCATATCAACATCAATCTCAAAACATAGTGGATACTAGGGATCAGGCCCTATCAAAACGAACTCGATTACATGACGAATCTCACCCAACTCCTCTCCGACCAGCGAGCCTATGAAGCAATTACTCACTCTTGATGGCGAGCATCATGGAATTGGCGATGGACATGTGGTGGTGATGACGAAGATCAAAGATCCCCCTCTCTGGAGCCCCGAACAGACTCCAGATCTGGCCTCCCGATGAAGAACAGGAGACGGCGGCGGCTCCGTCTCATGAAATGCGATAAATCTTTCTTCCTCATTTTTTCTGGAAATATGGGATTTTATAGCGTCGGCTTGACGGTCAGCTGGGCCACCAGGTGGGCAGCACCCACCAGGGCGCGCCTGGGTGGGCAGGCACGCCCTGGTGGGTTGTGCCCACCAGGTGCCCCCCACAGGTACCTTGTGGCTCCAGAAATTCTCTTATTTGATATAAAAAATACTCGCAAAGTTTCGTTCCATTCCGAGAACTTTTATTTCTGCACAAAAACAACACCATGGTAGTTCTCCTGAAAACAACGTCAGTCCGGGGTTAGTTTCATTCGAATCATGCAAATTAGAGTCCAAAACAAGAGGAAAAGCGTTAGGAAAAGTTGATACGTTGGAGACGTATCAACTCCCCCAAGCTTGAACTTTTTCTTGTCCTCAAGTAATTCATCTGATAAACTGAAAGTGAAAAAGAAAAACTTTTACGAACTCTTCTGTTCTTGTTTCATAAATAAGCTTAAACAACACCAAGGTTTTCAGCAAAGATTAAAACTAACCATGTCGACCTTAACTCTTAAAAATTATATGAACTCATATTGTCGTGGAAAGGTCACGACAGATGTCCTAGCAAAAGGACTTAGTCGTGGAGCCATCGCAACTAGGAAGCTTAAAGGGGTTAAACAGGACAAAGGACACGGGAGTTTATACTGGTTCGGCCCCTTGCGGTGAAGGTAAGGCCTAATCCAGTTTGAGGTGGTATTGCTTATGTCTTGATTACCAGGGAGTGAATCCGCTTCACCTGGCTTTCGATCTGTTGTTTCTTGTCTTGAACCACCACCGGGTCGTCCCTTTATATACAGAGGTCGACGCCCAGCGGCTCATGGAGTCCCGGCCGGCTCATAAACAGTGTCCAGCTCTGTGACTATCTATTCATGCCTTACCATACAAGTCATACATATATGGCGGTTTACCCTTATAGGCCTTAAGTGGCCTTTGGGCCTTGGGCCCTTAACTAAACCGCCATCTTCAAATATCTTCGTGGGCTTCATATGATGAATCTCCATAGGTATAACCCGGCCCCTCCTAGGCGGGTCGTACCTAATAGTTATATCCCCAACATTAGGCCCCAGGTTGATTTGAACGGGTTCATGTCAATCTTCAATACTTAGGAAAAATCTTCAGCTCTTCATTTGTGTGAGAGTTTATAACCCGCCATGACGTCATCTTCTGGATTTGCGATAACCCACTATGACGTCACATGTCATTAATTCACACTTTATCCAACATATCTCAACGGATATCTATCTTAATAACAGTCCGAGAATCGAGGCGCTTGGGCAGCTGGATAACCATGTTTTGGCCTCCTCGTTTTTTGCGCCCACTTATTAGCCTTTCCTTATAAATAGCCACGATCAATCTTCTTCTCATTCTTACCCTTTTCCATCATCTTCTTCCTCTCGCAACCCTCTGTCGCTCAAACTCTGCCGCCTCTGTGGAGCACCTCGTCCTCCTCAACCTTGGCCGCTGCATCAACCTGTGTTGGATCAGAGTACACTGGCGCTCCACCGCAGTCAAATCTGCACCTGTAATCACTTCTCATCTAGCACATCAGATCACATTAGGATTCTGACTGTTCGTCGTGTTCTTCGCAGTTTCTTCATAGTTCTTCCACTTTAGCACCTTTTGATCTAGAAACGGTATAGAACTTATGCGGTAGTAATTTTGCTTTCACCTTCAATACCAGTGGACCCCCTTTCCTTGGAAAGAGATCTCATTAGAGCTTATGAACTCCCCTGTGCTGGTTTTAGGTCTTGAATTATTTTGTTTTTCTGAACTACCGCTGATCTAAAATAATACTTGCAATCTGTGAAACATGTTTATACTGTACTTAGCAAAAAAACTGTACTTTAATAGATCCACCTAGCTGTCGGTGTACAAAAGTAGGGGCTCTCCTTTTAACCCCTGTACTTGTGCACGGGCAGTCCGAGCCACGCGCCATGCCCGCACATAGCAGGGCAAAGGAGGGACCGGAGAGAAGCCGAGGGCGCAAGACAAACAAAGCAACATAAAGGATCAAGGCCACAAAGTGCAGATGGATGAAGCAGGTTTTCCCAGCAAGACCCTTGTCGGGGCGGCTCGCCCAAACCAGCGGAGTGAGCCACCCTCGAGCCCACGGTTTCCAACACCATCAACTACGTTGGGCCAGGGCTCAGGAGCACCTCCATGGTGTCATGCAGATCTTTGTGAAGACAAGGAATATTCAAGATCAGATGAGGATTAGAAGGCAACAACCCTCGACAAGATTCTTATCGAGGAAATCCACAAGACCCCCGGCAAGATCCTTGCCGGGGACGACAGCGCTCCACGGCAAGATCCTTGCTGGGCCACTCGGCAGGACCCTCAAGATCCTTGCCAAGGGCGTCAGTGGAGCCACTGCCAGGCCCGCACCAACCAAATCTCCACCCCCGTTTACATGCAGCTGCCAGCCCAACCAGCTAGGCAGGCACCTGTGTGGCAACATGCAGCTTCCAGGCCAACTCAGCACACACCTGTGTGGCGGCATGCATATCTTTGTGGAGGCTCCACCACCGCGCCACCTCAGCTGCTTGCCTGCCTACATGGCATCGCATGCATCGCTGGCCAGGGCGTGTGTCAAAGCGAGGAGGAGCGGTGACAGACGGGACGGGCCTCGCCCCCGTCCCCGATAAAGCGAGGGGACACCTAAGCCACGCATTAAATGCGTCTTGTCCTGTAATATGAGCGATAATCTTGTAGCACTATAGACCTTTCCACCTCCTGTGTGCCACTGTGGCATCCCCTTTCGACTATAAAAGGAGGCTCATGGCGTACTGGAGAGGGATTCGTCTCTTTGGAACAACGCAGCGTCCGAAGCTAGTTCGGGAGCTCAAGAACACTCAACACATCCACCAAAGCAGGACTAGGGTTTTATGCATCCTCGCGGCGCGAACCTGGGTAAATGATCCTAGTGCTGTTTACTAATCCTGCTCTTCTCACAACCCCGCGCCCCGCAACCGTAGTAGGGATTTTTGTGATCCCATAGGTGTCGTTTCCCACCGACATCTTTGGCGCGCCAGGTATGGGTGTGCGTGACGCGGGGGGGCATGTGTGGGGCTGTTCTAACAACACCGCCGAGTATGAGGGTTTGCTTGCCGGCCTCAGGATCGCGGCGGACCTTGGAGTGAAAAAGCTCATAGTCAGGGGCGACTTGCAGCTCATCGTCAGGAAGATCAACAAATATTACCAAAGCCCGTTGATGTAAGCTTACGTGGATTCAGTGAGGAAACTAGAGGAGCGCTTTGACGGTATACAAGCAAAGCACATCCCTCGGACAGAAAACAACATCGCCGACTACTTGTCAAAGCGTGCTGCCCTCAAGCTACCTGTGGAAGCAGGTACTTTTCTGCTTCGGTTAACTCAACCATCCGTCGAACCATCAATCGGGCAGAGCAAGTGGAGGAAGCTACGCCCCATTAAGTACTTCCCCACCGAGCTCCCCGGAGCCGCTCGCGAAATGTTGCCATGGATGCCGATCCTGCCGCGGGGCGACCGACTCCGGTACGGCCTCAGGCCATGGCCATAGAGACGGCCGCTCCCGTGGCAGAGGAGATGCCTTTGGTCCTTGTCGTCGAGCCACAGGCTCCGGCATGGGCACAACACACCGTCTGATTCCTCCAAAAAGGGGAGCTTCCTGAGGAGAATTTAGAAGCAAAGAGAGTAGCCCGCCAGTCTGCTCTGTACCAATTCATTGACAACGTCTTGTACAGAAAAAGACCGAATGGGTGAAATTGAAGTACATCTCCCGGGAGGAAGGACTAGAGTTGTTGGCAGAGATACATGGAGGCATATGTGGCTCCCACATAGGGTCGAGGGCCCTTGCCGGCAAGGCTTTCCGGCAAGGTTTCTTCTCGCCCACTGCCCTCCAGGTTGCGACGGCACTAGTAACCAAATGTGAAGCGTGTCAGTTCCATTCAAAGAAGCTTCATCAACCAGCTCAAGCCCTTCAAACCATCCCGATCTCCTGGCCCTTCTTCGTCTGGGGCTCGACATATTGGGCCCTTTCCCTCATGCCGTTAGGGGCTTTGAGTACTTGTACGTTGCAATCGACAAGTTCACAAAGTGGCCAGAGGTGGAAGCAGTGAGGAAGGTGACAGCGCAGTCAGCCATCAAGTTCTTCAAGGGACTAGTTTGCCGTTTTGGGGTACCCAACAGGATCATCACCGACAACGACACACAGTTCACAAGTCATGCCTTCATGCAATACATTGAGGATCTCAGCAGCAAGGTCTGTTTTGCTTCTGTGGCACACCCATGAAGCAACGGCCAAGCAGAAAGAGCAAATGTTGAAGTTCTGCGAGGCTTGAGAACGAAGACTTTTGACAGGCTATGCAAGAGTGGAAGGCGCTGGATTGACGAATTGCCGACGGTTCTTTGGTCGATCAGAACAACACCAAATCGAGCCACCGGCCAGACACCCTTTACCCTGATCTATGGGGCAGAAGCAGTTCTCCCCACGGAACTCATATACGGGTTACCTCAAGTGCTCGCTTATGATGAGCTTGAGAAAGAGCGATTGCGGCAAGATGATGCAACGCTCCTTGAGGAAGATCATCTCTGGGCGGCTGTGAGAGCAGCACGCTACCAGCAAGCCTTGCGCCGCTACAATAGCCGCAAGGTTCATGCCCGGAGCTTTGAGGAAGGTGACCTTGTTCTTCGGTTCAGTCGACCAAGAATTCCAACAAGTTGACGCCAAAGTGGGAAGGCCCTTATCGGGAAACACGAGTCACCAGGCCCGGCGCAGTCCACCTAGAGACCGAAGATGCCATTCGAGTAAGTAACTCCTCGAACATCGAGCATCTTCGCAAGTTTTACCCATAAGGCGCGGCTGCCGGGCCTCTTGGCAAGCCACCTTTTGTACAAGCCTTGCCGGCAAGGCATGTAACCCTTTGTACAAAGCCAGGCGTAGACCCTGAGCATAAATAAACAAAGCGCTGGCGCCCTAAGTTATAGCATGCATGCTAGGTCGAGTCTCTTCCTCGGTTAGGGTTGATAGTGCTTGGCGGCGGCTAACCCCTAGCTCAGAGGTCGAGTGCGCGTCTCTCTGTTCTTTTCTGTCCTCTTTGGTTCGCAGGGCACATAAGAACTTTTGCCGAGCTGTTTGGAAGAAAGGGAATGGATCGGCATCCCGACCCCGGCAAACCAAAGTTGTCAGGGGCTGCAAGTACAAGGATCTGATACGTCTCCAACGTATCTATAATTTTTTATTGTTCCATGCTACTATATTACCCCTTTTGGATGTTTATGGGCTTTATTTTACACATTTATATCATTTTTGGGACTAACCTACTAACTGGAGGCCCAGCCCATATTGCTGTTTTTTTGCCTATTTCAGTATTTCGAAGAAAAGGAATATCAAACGGAGTCCAAATGGAATGAAACCTTCGGGAGAGTGATTTTTGGAACGAACGTGATCCAGAGGACTTGGAGTGCAAGTCAAGAACAAGCCGAGGCTCCCACAAGATAGGAGGGCGCGCCCCCTATCTTGTGGGCCCCTCGGGCGGCCACCGACGTACTTCTTCCTCCTATATATACATACGTACCCCGAAAACATCCAGGGGGCAGATGAAACACAATTTCCACCATCGTAACCTTCTGTATCCGCGAGATCTCATCTTGGAGCCTTCGCCGGCATTCTGTCGGAGGGGAATCGACCACGGAGGGCTTCTACATCAACATCCTTGCCCCACCGATGAGTTGTGAGTAGTTTACCACAGACCTACGGGACCATAGTTATTAGCTAGATGGCTTCTTCTCTCTTTTTGGATCTCAATACAATGTTCTCCCCCTCTCTTGTGGAGATCTATTCGATGTAAACTTTTTTGTGGTGTGTTTGTCGAGATCCGATGAATTGTGGGTTTATGATCAAGTTTATCTATGAATAATATTTGAATCTTCTCTGAATTCTTTTATGTATGATTGAGTTATCTTTGCAAGTCTCTTCGAATTATCAGTTTGGTTTGGCCTACTAGATTGATCTTTCTTGCCATGGGAGAAGTGCTTAGCTTTGGGTTCAATCTTGCGGTGTCCTTACCCAGTGACAGAAAGGGTTGCAAGGCACGTATTGTATTGTTGCCATCGAGGATAACAAGATGGGGTTTATATCATATTGCTTGAGTTTATCCCTCTACATCATGTCATCTTGCTTAATGCGTTACTCTGTTCTTATGAACTTAATACTCTATATGCAGGCAGGAGTCGGTCGATGTGTGGAGTAATAGTAGTAGATGCAGGCAGGAGTCGGTCTACTTGTTGCGGACGTGATGCTTATATACATGATCATGCCTAGATAATCTCATAATTATTCGCTTTTCTATCAATTGCTCGACAATAATTTGTTCACCCACCGTAATACTTATGCTATCTTGAGAGAAGCCACTAGTGAAACCTATGTCCCCCGTGTCTATCTCTTATCATATTTGCTTTCAATCTACTTTTATTTGCATCTATATTTTTTTGCATCTATATTATAAAATACCAAAAATATATTTATCGTATCTTACTATTATTATTAGATCTCACTTTCGCAAGTGGCCGTGAAGGGATTGACAACCCCTTTATTGCGTTGGTTGCGAGTTCTTTGTTGGTTTGTGTAGGTGCGTGGGAATTTTGAGGAGCCTCCTAGTGGATTGATACCTTGGTTCTCAAAAAACGAGGGAAATACTTACGCTACTATTGCTGCATCACCCTCTCCTCTTCGAGGAAAACCAACGCAAGCTCAAGACGTAGCAGGATCCACCCACGACAAGCCAAGGTTGCCGGGCGCTGCAGATCCAGATAAGTCTTTTATCCTCTATCATGCATTTCGTTATGGACTAGGATATGTGAAACCTCATTTTATTTCTAGGATACTGTGCTCCCCTTTTTCCATACCCAAGTATTATCTCCTGGGTCCGAATTTGGTTGTAGTCGTGGCAACAAGGAAATGGAACAAGGAGCCTAAGCCCACTTCATCCCTACCTCCGCCAAGGGCGTGAGAAAGGTCGAGCAATGTGGGGGGGGCGGCAAGGCCTATTGCCGGGTGAAAAACATTTATCTTAAATTGTCACGAGGATTCGCTCCTTGTCGCAGGTTTCACCCACGAACGAAAAACCCGGCAAACATCCCTTTTTCATTAAAAACATCCCGCACAGGTACAATTCATATGAAATGAAAAACATGAACAAGGGTATTACAAGTTCTAAACTTAATGAAGGCCCGAAGGCTTATAGACAAAAAAAAAAGACAATGTGCCCATTATCCCTTTCTTGTCCCTCTCCTCAGGAAATGAAACAGGAAAGCAGAAGGGCAAAAGGGACGCCTAGGCGAGGTACGAGCAGCAGAAGGCGCCAAGAGAACATGCCGCCGGTCGCCTAGGAGAGGGTCGGCGGTGGTGGCACTGGAGGAAGAGCTGGAAGATGAGGCAGCGGTCTGTCAATACACTATGAAGGCATCGGTGCCCGTGTACTCCGACTTGACGGCCTGCCACCCGCCTTATTCGCCTTTTCCGGCCTCCCTACGCCATCCGCCCGAGGAGACGGCCCCGAGAAGTTCAAGCAGCTGGCCCCTCCTCCGGCAGATCCCGCCAGAGAAGCGGCCAGGTGCAGATGCTGCTGCTGCCGCACACACCCAGGCGCAGGGCGTCCGACGCCTAGTCAGACTCGTCCCCGTCATCTGACCCGCTGTCCTCCTCATCACTCTCGCTTGAGGAAGTGTTTCCATCATCAGAGTAGCTCTCTACGCAGCACTTCAGGCGAGTTCCAAGATCTCCAAAGACCTTGACAGAGAGCAGGCCGTTCTCCATTAATTTGAAGTAAAGAACAAGCCCCACCGTCAAGCTGTGAACACGGGAAAAAGTCTTCCACCCTCGGCAAAGATACATGACGTGAGGCGCGGGGAACTCGACGTCGGCCCATATGGCATTGTTCCCACAACCCATCATTTGCAGCCGCAGCACCTGCAGGCGGATCCATCTCCAACTCCCGCGCAAATGGGGATGGGAGGCAAAGAAGACAACGCGGTGGCTGGTGCAGCCTGATGAAGAACTCATAAGGGTTATCCCCGATGTGGCCCTCCACCGGGGGAGGGGCCGCTAGCGGAGGCGACACCGATCTGCCGCCCAGTCCTCCTCTCCATCGAGCGTCGCGACGGCCTCGACCTCGCCCCCTCCCACTCCCTCTAACGGTCGGCTCCGCCGCCACGAGGTCTTGGGGAGGAGCGATGCGTTGTCTAGCTGAGACCCTTGCTGCCACCAATGAAGCGCCACCACGCCCCCTCGCCATGGCAGAAGCAAAGAGGAAGCAGGAATGGGGAGAAGTGGATGACGAAGGATTAAGAGGCGCCGTTCCCCCTGCTCCCCCTTTATAAAGGGGCGGGGGCGAGGCTTGGCCGCCCCTCTCGGCCAATCTGGACCATTGAAGTGACAACGGGCGGGGCCGTCGACCGCCCCCGCTCAATTGAAGGCGCGTGGGAATCGACCCACGCGCATGCGCGACTTCCCGTATCCCGTGCACCCGTCGTTCATCTGCGCCATGCATGCAGCAAACATGGCGCAAGAGATGGGTGCAATGGGACGCGTGGAGCGACGGTTCCCAAGTAAGGGCAGTAAATGAGAAGTGGCCCTGCGGTCTCGAAGAGACACGCAAGCCGCCTCTTTACTGTCCACTGCAAGACGATGCCAGCGTGCTTCGGTCACGCACGCGCGCGCGAGCCCCACATCGAGCATTTAACATGGGTCGTGGGGAAGCGCAGCGGACGGAACAATTACGGCGGTGAAATCTGCCCCGCCTGCCCATGCACCGTTCTGGGCCTGGCCCAACAAACGTGTTGTGCTTATGTGTGGCCCAGGCCTAGGGGCTCCTATCAGTGTACAAAAGTAGGGGCTCTCCTTTTGACCCCTTTACTTGTGCACGGGCAGTCAGAGCCACGCGCCATGACCGCACATAGCAGGGCAAAGCAGGGGAACCGGAGAGAAGCTGAGGGCACAAGACAAACAAAGCAACATCAAGGATCAAGGCCACAAAGTGCAGATGGACGAAGCAGGTTTTCCCGGCAACACCCTTGTCGGGGCAGCCTCAGCAGCCCCGGGAAGGCCCTTGCCGGGATGGCTCGCCCACACCAGCGGAGTGATCCACCCTCGAGCCCACAGTTTCCAACACCATCAACTACGTTGGGCCAGGGCTCGGGAGGCACCTCCATGGTGTCATGCAGATCTTTGTGAAGACAAAAATATTCAAGATCAGGTGAGGATTAGAAGGCAACAACCCTCAACAAGATTCTTACCGAGGAAATCCACAAGACCCCCGGCAAGATCCTTGCCGGGGACGACAGCGCGCCATGGCAAGACCCTTGCCGGGCCACCCAGCAAGACCCTCGTCGGGCCACCCGGCAAGACCCTTGCCGAGGGCGTCAGCGGAGCCACTGCCAGGCCCGCAGCAACCAAATCTCCACCGCCGTTCACATGCAGCTGCCAGCACAACCAGCTGGGCAGGCACCTGCGTGGCAACATGGGGCTTCTAGGCCAACTCAGCACACACCTGCGTGGCGGCATGCAGATCTTCATGGAGGCTCCACCACCGTGCCACCATAGCTGCTTGCCTGCCTACATGGCGTCGCATGCATCGCTGGCCAGGGCGCATGTCAAAGCAAGGTGGAGCGGCGACGAACGGGACGGGCCTCGCCCCCGTCCCCGATAAAGCGAGGGGACACCTAAGCCACGCATTAAATGCGTCTTATCCTGTAATACGAGCGATAAGCTCGTAACACTATAGATCTTTCCACCTCCTGTGTGCCACTGTGGCAGCCCCTTTCGACCATAAAAGGAGGCCCATGGCGTACTGGAGTGGGATACGACTCTTTGGAACGATGCAGCGCTCGTAGCTAGTTCGAGAGCTCAAGAACACTCAATACATCCACCAAAGCAGGACTAGGGTTTTACGCATCCTCGCGGCCCGAACCTGGGTAAACGATCCTTGTGCTGGTTACTAATCCTGCTCTTCTCACACCCCCGTGCCCCGCAACCGTAGTAGGGATTTTTGTGATCCCATAGGTGTCGTTTCCCACCGACACTAGCCATGGCGGCTCATACCACCGGCTTTAATTGCAATGCTCAATAGATAACATCAAACCTCTCCTAGCGGCTTAAATAACCTGACGTTATTAGTCATACACCATTAGGCCCCTTCTTAAGCCGCCATTCTGAATATGTGTTGTAATATTTTTTCCTCCAGCTTAAATTTGAACCGGCAAATTTGTTCTTTTCCTTATAGGCTTCCTTCTTCACAATGCCGCCCAAAACAACCACTTCCTGTAATTGGGTTTGCTCCATCGTCATGGAGAATACACTTGAAGATTTTGTGAAAACCGGCTATCTGCCCAAAAAGGATGTCATGTCGTACCGCGCCCCTAAAACGACAGACGAAAACCCTCAGCCAAAAGAAGGGGAAGTCATCTTCTTTACTAATCACATGAACCGGGGCTTTTCGCCGCCTGGCTCTAAGTTCTTCAGAGACGTTCTGCACTTATTCGACCTTCATCCTCAAGACATCGGACCCAACTCCGTGTCTAACATATGCAACTTTCAAGTGTTCTGTGAGGTATACCTTGAAGAAGAGCCCAACTTGGAACTTTTCAGAGAATACTTTTACTTGAACTGCCAGAACGAATACTCCAACGGACCTAGTTTGGAACTTGGCGGGGTCTCAATCCAATGACGGAGAGACCCTATTTTTTCTTACGCGCAGCCGCCAAGTCATCCCAAGGACTGGAACCAGACATGGTTCTACTGCCAAGATACTTCTTCGGCTGATGAGAACCCTCTACCTAGCTTTTGCGCCCTGCGTCTCGAATCAAATCATCCGCTCCCCGACAAGTTGTCAGTTGCTTGAGCAAGAAGCTCGCCCCTACCATTGCCAAAGTCAAGGCTTTGTTGGGGAATGGCTTATATGGTATTGACTTGGTCTGGTGCTGGGTTGCGTGGCGGATCATCCCATTGAGCCGTCGCCCCGGTTTAATGTGCACTTACACCGGTGACACAAAGGATCCTCTGCGCCACAGCTCCGAGGAGTTACCTAATGACCTTATCAATGAGATGACAAAATCCCTTATGAATGAGAGCCTAGCTGATTGCAGCAGGGTGGGCCTAAGCCCTTTCTGCGAGTCTAACCTGGCACCAAAAGTAAGCCACCGAACTGGCTACTTTACCTTCACCTTTAATAACTCAACCTTGATGATTCTTACAGGCTGATGACAACTTTTGGAATAAAGAGTATGACCATGAAGCTACAAAGAGAGCCAGGAAAGCCAAGAAGGCCGCCAGGAGAGCCACCAAGAAGAGAGGAAAGAAGCCCAACGCTTCTAAATTACTTCAACTGGAGGACACCTCTGAGTCGGAGGAAGCCCTTGATTCTCTTGGCTCTTTTTTCAACCATCTTATTGACACTGACTATCATCAGGATGACACGGGAACGAGTCAGGGAGTGGAAGAAGAGGTAACTATTATTTCCTCCAACTCCGAGCCTTTGCCAAGACAAAATATCCGAAGAGTAACCCGGAAAGTAAGATTTTCACACCCCTTAGCTCATCTGGATCCTCACTTTATTTTGAAGCAACAGCAACATGAGAGCCAGCGGCAGACTCGGACAACCAACGATGTTGAACTCTCTTCCAGCTTACTGAACACGCTGAGGAAGCATCGAAATGAGGTCACCCCCGACATAAATTCTTTTTATCCTTTGGCGGGTCTCACTCACCAACCACTCAATTCTTCCGACTCAGATTATCAGGAAACATCTCATTCTTCCTCTGGCGATTCAATCCAATCCAATATGCTGGCTTTCAAGACTGCTCCCAGGTAATGGAAAATTACTTATCATCTACTCATTATAATCCTTTTACCCTTATACTGACCTTTATGACTCATGAAGTGGAAAAGGAAAGCCCAGTAAGAGGGCAAAGAAGAACAAGCCAGCCGAAAAACCAAGAGTCCATGAGCCGGAACCCCAAACCATGGCGCCTGAGGCCTCTGTCCCTGAACCGTCTGATCCGGTTCATGAAATTCCAACCATGACTGTTGACCCGCCTGTTGATCAAGCCAAAGATGATTCCTTAACTCCTGAAACTTGAAGCCATGTCAAGACAGCCAACACACAAGATGACGAAATAGAGATCACAAAGACCGGCTTTACTGAACCGGCGAGACCTACTGTGCTGGTCAAGCATTCTGCTAAGGAAGAACATGTTGAGCCACGCAAAGTATGATTTGATATCGCCAACTATGCTCAACTGGGCACTGGTGGACTATACTCTGGCTTTCACAGCTAAGTACACAGTAGTCGTGACCTTGAGGTGGACATGGTGAAGCAAATGCACCACAAATTTGAGGTATGATCTCTTCCACTCTTAAGTTATGCATATCCTGCCAGCCCCCAAGTTTACTACTTATTTTGAATATGTTGTAAACTTGATCACCATGAACATTAATAATAACCTATAAAACAACCCTTTCAAACTCCGGCTTAAAGTTGTGTAGTTATCATGAACCGTCTATGGCCAGTTGTAATATGAAGGGGTCGTCATAAACTTGCAAGAAGGCAAGCAATATGCATTAGCCCCAAGTGCCAAGTACTCTTGCTCGCAAAGTGCTTGGGACTTATTTACTTAAGCCACCACTTAAATAGAACTTTCGGTAGACATTAGCCCCCAAGTGCCAAGTGTTGTTGCGTGCAAAAAGGCTTGGGACTTGATATTTTGAACTAACATTTGAATTATGATGTTGATCCAGTTTTATGAATAGACCACCACTGTTGAACTTCAAATAGAGTTGTCTGAGTTAAAGACCCATCTGGAACTGCAAGAGGCTGAGACCCAGAAAGCAAACTCAAACTTTGAATTTACTGTGGCTGAATCAGAAAAAGTGAAGGCCAGATTTAAAGTTGAGAAGGACGCCTGGGCTGAAGAGAAAATTGCCTTGACCCAACGGGTTGAGAAAGCGGAGGCGGCTCTCCAGGAAGCTACCACTGAACTTACCAGCTTAAAATGCCAGGTGTCTCCGATGGTGTCTGCTATCTTTGGTAGTCGCCTGATGATTGCCAAAGTCTTAATATCCTCCTTGACGATATTATCTCCTTCTAACCCATCCAATGATCACTTTGCAGGCTCTCAAAGCACCAATCTGAACCAAGACATGCTGGTGAAGCTGAAGGCGGTTTACACATTGGTGGAGCAACTTTACACTGGTGCTCAGGGTGCATTGGCCTCAATTGCTCCGTCCAATGAAGCCCCCGCACTCTTGGTTGACGTGCTAAGGAATGTTTCGGTGCTGCCCCAGCGGTTTAGTGAAATGAAGCGATCATCTGCGAGAGCCAGAGCCGTGACTGCCTTAAGCCGGGACAAAGCATGGCTACCGGAATTAGACCCGACTGACATCTCTATCGGTTATCCAAGCCTTAAGGAGGATGGCACTCCGTTTGAACAAAAGGACTTTGCTGCTTGCGTGAAGGAGATACGTCCTCTGGCCAGCCTGATTGCCAATGAGACAGACCTCACCAACTATCATCCGGCTTATGACGTGGGAAATCAGAAGATGCAAACAATGTCTTATAAAGTGACATGCCTGAACCCCCCAATCCGAAAGCACACCTTTGCCCCTGAAGTTGACCCGTCCAAGCTAATTGATGATGAAGCTGAGTTCCAAACTTTGAGTGGCATTGACTGGTCGTTATCAACCTTCCAGGATGTAGAAGAGGACAAAGAAGCGGAGAGGGTTGACCCAGAAGCATCAAACCAGCAAGAAGATTGATCCGCTAGGCGGTTCGTACTTATGGCCTTCTGGAAAAAAGAAGTTAAGCATTTGGACTCTGGGAATCATGTAATAGGGTAGCAACAACATTGCTCTGCCATGCCATCGTGCACATTTTGCGTTATGCTCCATACTATTAAACCGCAACTTGAGACTTATGATTTTTGAGTGGTGTAGAAAAATTTCAACTTTATCCTGCACACAAGTAAATCAAAAGAGATCCCTTGGCGGTTTACCGCAGGGCGGGTCATAATATCTTGTATGCACCCACTGATGCTTAAACAGTTATGAATAAGGTTTGTTGAACCTTATTTGAAACATAATAATGATATCATACCTGTGATATGTAATTGCACTGTCGGTTTATGATACATGTGCAGTAAGGGGGAGCACCCTAAAGCTTTTTAGAAGCCAGTAAGTCCAACTGCTGGATATCATCATGTATGGGCGGCTTGTTGCTTCGTGTGTTAAGCCGGGTAATGAAAACCACAGTAAGCTTCAAATATGAGCTTAGGAAAGTAAAGGTTGCATGGCCAAAAGGCAAGATAGTATCAAGAAGAAACAGAAAAACTTCAAGAAATCAAGCCAAATGTCAAAAAGCGAGGCTATGGTTCGAATACGACCAGGAAGCCGGACCAAAAGGGTTAAGGCGTATGATTCAAATACAATCAAGAAGCCCCCTAATGGTTTTTGGCATTGTGCCGATCAAAGGGGTACCGACAGCTATGATTCGAATACGATCAGTAAGCCCCCAGTGACCTTGAAGTGTTGGCATTGTGCCGACCAAGAGGGTACCGATAGCTATGTTCTCTTTGGTACATACACCTATGTTTGAAGAGGAAGCCCCCAAATGACCTTCCGATGTTGGCATTGCGCCGATCAAGAGGGTACCAACAGCTATATTCTCTTTGGTGAATGCACCTATGTTTGAACAGGAAGCCCCCAAATGACCTTGAAGCTTTTAACGACTCTGATTTGAATACGATCAGTAAGCCGGACCGAAAGGGGTTAAGCTATGACTCGAATACGATCCAGACCCCAAATGATCTAAGTGTTTATGGCTATGGTTCGAATATGACCAGGAAGCCGGCCAAAAGGGGTCAATAGCATGATTCGATACGACCCGCCCCCAATTGGTCTTTATGATGACGAAGACATATGATTGTTGAAGATGAAACAACAGAGACCCTACTTTATTATAATCATCATAATATATACATCGTCAAAAATATGTACATCATAAGAGCCGATAGCTCAAGTGTAGTAAGGCCGAAGATGAGCAATATTCCACGACCGGCGGGTCTCCTCCTCCGACTTACGTGAGTCCTTGTGCTCTCGAATATCGATAAGGTAGTATGAGCCATTGTTCAAGTTCTTGCTGACCACAAAGGGCCCTTCCCAAGGTGGGGATAACTTGTGCATATCAGTCTGATCATGGATGAGCCAGAGCACCAAATCTCCTTCCTGAAAGGTTCTGGACTTAACCTTGTGGCTGTGGTAACGGCGCAGGTCCTTTTGGTAAATCGCCGAATGGGCTGCCACAAGATTGTGCTCCTCATCTAATAGGTCAAGTGCATCCGGAAGTGCTTGTTCATTATTAGCTTCAACGTAAGCCGCCACGCGAGGAGAATCATGACGGATGTCACTAGGGAGAACCGCCTCTGCTCCGTAAACCATGAAGAAGGGCATGTAACCCGTAGATCTGTTGGGGTGGTATTGATACTCCATATCACAGAAGGTAATTCCTCCACCCAACAACCCAGCGTCCATTGCAAAGGAACCTTAAGCTGGGGCTTGATGCCTTTCAAAATTTCTTGATTGGCTCTTTCAGCCTGGCCATTGGATTGAGGGTGAGGTACTGATGATACATCAAGATGAATGTGCTCACGTTGACAAAACTGTTTCATGGCACCCTTGGACAAGTTAGTGCCATTATCAGTTATGATGCTGTGGGGAAAGCCAAAGCGGAAAATCACCTTTTTAATGAATTGAACCACCGTTGCCGCGTCACACTTACTGACCGGTTCCGCTTCAACAAACTTTGTGAATTTGTCAACCACCACCAAGAGGTGGGTTTTTTTGTCTTTGGACCTTTTGAAAGGCCCAACCGTATCAAGCCCCCAGACTGCAAACGGCCAAGTAATTGGAATCATTCTCAATTCTTGAGCCGGCACATGAGTTCGCCGTGAAAATTTCTGACAACCATCACAATTACTGACCAAATCCTCTACATGATTATCACAATCTCCTTCATGAATCTCACGAAGAATCTCACGGCCCTCCTCAGGAGAGACGCAGCGCTGAAACGCCCTGGTGACACTGTGATGGTGTAACTCGCCACTGGCAATTGTCATTGACTTAGACCACCGGGTTATCTGCCTGGCCAAAGTTTCATCCTCAGGTAACTTGCCCCGGGTCATATAAGCCAAATATGGTATTGTCTAATCTAGGATAGCATGAAGAGCTACCACCAATTGTGCTTCCAGATCAGGAACAACAAGATCTTCCTCTGTAGGCAACTTGACAGAAGGGTTATGTAGAACATCTAAGAAAGTGTTACGTGGAACTGGCTTACGCTGAGATCCCAACCGTCTTAAAGCATCAGCCACCTCATTTTTCCTGCAATCAATGTGCTCCACTTGATAACCCTTGAAGTGCCCAGCAATAGAATCAACTTCGCAGCGATAAGCCTCCATGAGGGGATCCTTGGAATCCCATTTGCCTGAGACTTGTTGAGACACCAAGTCTGAGTCACCGAAACATCTCACCCGACTTAAGTTCATCTCCTTAGCCATCCGAAGACCATGGAGCAAGGCTTCGTACTCAGCTGCATTGTTAGTACAGGGGAACATCAACCTTAGAACATAACAAAACTTGTCACCTCGAGGGGAAGCTAAGACAACTCTAGCCCCCAAGCCCTCCAATTGCCTGGACCCATCAAAGTGAATAGTGCAATATGTATTATATGGCTTCTCTTCAAGCTTCTACAGTTATGTCCAGTCGTTGATGAAGTCCACTAGTGCTTGAGACTTGATGGCAGTGCGAGGCACATACTTCAAACCATGAGGCCCAAGTTCAATGGCCCACTTGGCTACTCGTCCTATGGCTTCCCTGTTTTGAATAATATCACCTAACGGAGTAGAACTGACCACAGTGGTGGGTGAACACCCCACAAAATTCTTCTTAAGCTTCCGGCTAGCCATGAGCGCCCCATAAACGAGCTTCTGCCGATGTGGATATCTCTGCTTGGATTCAATAAGCACTTCACTGATGTAGTAAACCGGGCGTTGAACCGGATATTCCTTGCCAGCCTCCTTGCGCTCCACCACAATGGCCACACTGACAGCACGGGTGTTAGCAGCCACATATAACAATAACGGCTCCTTATCAATGGGAGTAGCGGGAACTGGCAGCTCAGCTAGCTGCCTCTTCAAATCCTCAAACGCGTCATTAGCAGCATCAATCCAGACAAAGTTATCTATTTTCTTCATCATATGATACAGTGGTATAGCCTTCTCACCCGACCGACTTATGAACCGGTTTAAGGCAGCAATACGACCCGCCAGACGCTGAACATCACTGATACACGCCGGCTTAGCCAGCGAGGTGATGGCTTTGATCTTCTTCGGGTTAGCCTCAATGCCTCTGTTAGAAACCAGAAAACCCCAAAGCTTGCCTGCTGGCACACCAAAATACATTTGGCCGGGTTAAGCATCATCTTGTAGACCTGGAGATTATCAAAGGTTTCTTTCAAATCATCTATCAGAGTTTCCTTCTCTCTGTATTTCACCACAATGTCGTCCACATAAGCATGAACATTGTGCCCAGTCTGACTGTGAAGACAATTCTACACACATCGCTGATAAGTCGCCTGGGCACTCTTGAGCCCAAAAGGCATAGACACATAGCAGAAGGCTCCAAAGGGAGTAATGAAAGTTGTCTTCTCCTGGTCCTTAACTACCATCTTAATCTGATGATAACCAGAGTATGCATCCAAAAAGCTCAAACGCTCACAACCCGCCATAGCATCAATGATTTGATCAATACGAGGGAGAGCAAAAGGATCAGCTGGACAAGCCTTGTTTAAGTCCTTGTAATCCACACACATGCGCCAAGTGCCATTCTTCTTAAGCACTAGCACCGGGTTAGCCAACCACTTTGGATGAAAAACTTCAACAATGAACCCAGCCGCCAAGAGCCGGGCCACTTATTCACCAATGGCCTTACGCCTCTCCTCGTTGAACCGCCGGAGGAATTGCTTGACCGGCTTAAATTTTGGATCAATATTGAGAGTGTGCTCAGCACCCCTCGGTACACCCGGCATGTCAGAAGGTTTCCATGCAAAGATGTCCCGGTTCTCACGAATGAACTCGATGAGCGCGCTTTCCTATTTCAGATCCAAATTAGCACAGATACTGAACTTCTTGGATGAGTCGCCAGGAACAAAATCAACCAGCTTGGTGTCATCAGTCGACTTAAACTTCAGCACCGAGTCATGCTCTGTAGTTGTTTTTTTCAAAGATGTCGTATACGCGGGGTCAACATTGTCCTTGTAAACTTCAATTCTTCTGTTACACAGACAGACTCAGCATAAGCAGCATCGCCCTCCTCACATTCCAGGGCTATCTTCCGACTCCCATGCATCGTGATGGTTCCTTTATAACCCAGCATCTTGAGCTGCAGATAAACATAAGACGTCCGTGCCATGAACTTGGCATAAGCCGGCCGTCCGAACAGAGCATGGTACAGGCTTTTGATTTTGACCACTTCAAAAGTTAACTTCTCAGCCCTGGAATCATGCTCATCCCCAAAGGCCACCTCCAGCTCAATCTTGCCCACCGGATACGCCGACTTACCAGGCACCACTCCATGGAAAACAGTGTTGGATGTGTCCCCATGCGATGGAAGGTCTCATAATAAAGGATGTTGATGCTACTGCCCCCATCCATGAGTACCTTAGTGAATTTGTATCCACCGACCTGAGGCACCACCACCAAGGCCAAGTCACCCGGATTGTCAACCTGGGGAGGGTGATCCGCTCTACTCCACATAATGGGCTGCTCAGACCATCACAAGTAATGGGGAACCGCCGGCTCAACGGCGTTCATGGCCCGCTTATGGAGCTTCTGGTCCCGCTTGCATAAACTTTTGGTGAAAACATGATACTGCCCACTATTCAGCTGCTTCGTATTATTCTGATATACGGTTTGCTGCTGCTGACCTCCCTAGCCGGATTGCTGATTGTAACCACCTTGATTACCTTGATTAAAACCTCCCTGATTACCTTGGGGGCCGTGGAAGTTGGAATTAGAACCTGCCTCCATAACCCGGGCCATGGAAACCGCCGCCGCCTGAGCCACCGCCCGGCCCATGATTGTCATCAAATGAGATAGAATTTTTAAAAGCCCTCATAACTGTACAATCTTTCCAAAGGTGAGTAGCTGGCTTCTCTTGCAAGCCATGCTTTGGGCAGGGCCCATTTAACAGCTGTTCAAGAGTAGGATCCGGTCTGTCGGCCCGAGGAGGTGGCCTCCCCTTATGACATTGATTATTGCCCTGTGCACTGATGTTAGACACAAACTATGAACTACCATCCGCCTTGTGTTTACCGTTGCCCCCCTGATTCGCCGGGTTAGGCTGCTAACCCGTGGCGTTGCCGTTCTTTTTTCCCTTCCCTATCTTTTCGTCGTCAGACTCGGGGTCCTTGGTACTATCAGAGTCGGCATATTTGATTAGAGCCGCCATCACCTGGCCCATATCATTACAATCACACTTGACCCGCCCCAGCTTCTGCTTCAGAGGCAAAAAAACCGCAAATTTTTTCCAACATTAAGACCGCAGAGTCGGCATTCATATTATCAGATGAATGTATGATAGCTTTGACCCGGTGCACCCAATGGGTCGTTGATTCACCCTCCTCTTGCTTGCAAGTAGCCAAGTCCACAATCGACATGGGCTGCTTGCACATGTCCTTAAAATTCTGGATAAACCGGGCCTTTAACTCTGCCCATGAATCGATGGAATTAGCCGACGGCCCCTTTAACCAAGTACAGGCCATTCCATCCAGCATCATGGTGAAGTACTTGGCACACGCAGCGTCACTGACTTCCAATAAATCCATGGCCATCTCATAACTTTCAATCCACGCCTCAGGGGGTAAGTCGGCTATGTAATTAGGCACCTTTCGAGGTCCTTTGAAACCCTTGGGCAAACGCTCATTACACAGAGTCGGCACCAAACAGGGCACACCTATAATCTAGAAGTCACACCTGCCTCAACTGAAGCCGTTGGATAAACAGGAAAAGGCTGGTCAGCCGCCTGCTGAGCCGCCTTCTTGGCTTCTTGACGCACTTTGTCCTGATCAACCAAGTTAACAGCTCCATCACGCACCGGGTCATGCCCGCGCGGCTGGACACAGCGATGGGCATTGCTTGACACAGCTGGTGATTCCATGTGCCTGCTATAACTCCAGCTTGGCCAAGGGGTGGAATGAATCATGTCTCGACTATAAGAATACGCCTCCTGCTGCGCCAATGCTGTCTGAAGAAGTTCTCTGACCCTTCGTGTTTCAACCGCTGTCGGAGAGTCGCCATCCACCGGGAGAGCCGCCAATCGTGCTGCCGCAGCGATCATGTTCTCCAAAGGATTAGAATAATGACCCGGTGGTGTCGGTACATGCTGAGGTGGATCAGTATTCAGACGAGGGGGTTCCGTCATGCGCGGTTGAAGCGGCATCCCAGCCCTGGGCGCCGTAGCCCGGTTTATCTCTGGCGGGTTACTAGGCCATGCACCGAGCATGTGGAAGAGGTTACTAGGCTCATAAATAGTAGATAGACGGGACTGGTGCCTTCTCCTCATGATCTCATTTGACGCGTTCTAGTCCATCGTAAGCTAGAAAGCCTCCGACTGAATCTGCTAGGCTCGAGCATCCAAAGCCACCCGCTTTGAGGCTATCCTGACATTGTCTGCCGCCAGGTCTTCCTTGGCTAGCGCTATCTCATCACGTAACTTTGCCACCTCTACATCATGCTGAGCTTGGTTCGCCGGGCTGACCACGGCTGTTAACAGAGTCATCAATTTATCCAGTAAAGCTATCAAAACTTGAGTCGGCGGGCGCGCAGGGCCTCCTGCCCCGGCTGTTGTCACCGCTACTGACCCGGAAGTCATTGCTGCACAGCTGTAGAGTTTTGCCCAGGTTGCGTGCCAACCATGAAGATCCCAACTCTGTTTGGCGGCTCACAGGGATCCGGAATACTGTTACCATCGGAAAAGCCCCCAAGCCCGCCGTCTTGCAGTTGATACAACGAATCAGTCTCACTCGTGGATGACTCGCCATCATAGTAGATGGTCGTCTCACTGCCGAACATAGATCCTTCATCAAATTCCCCTACATGGATGCATCCTACAAAGGGATGCTTCACGGCGGGCTGAGCTCAAGCGGGTCTTGCACGCTGAGCCATCTCGATGATGTCGGTGCAGATGTCCAGCTCAGGGCCCGGCTTGCCGATCTTGCCGATGAAGACGTGAATTCCACTGAAGGGGACCCGGTACCCGTACTCAATTGAGCCGGCGTCGGGGCCCCATCCTGCATCATTGATGTAGAGCTTTGCCGCAATGACTCTTGATCATCCGGCCCACAGCGTATCCCTTGAGCCCTTCGAAGTTGCCCTTTAAGAACTCAAATCCACCGTGCGCTGGCCCCACGGTGGGCGCCAACTGTCGTGGAAAGGTCACGGCAGATGTCCTAGCAAAAGGACTTAGTCATGGAGCCATCGCAACTAGGAAGCTTAAAGGGGTTAAACGGGATAAAGGACACGGGAGTTTACACTGGTTAGGCCCCTTGCGGTGAAGGTAAGGCCAAATCCAGTTTGAGGTGGTATTGCTTATGTCTCGATTATCAGGGAGCGAATCCGCTTGACCTAGCTTTCGATCTGTTGTTTCTTGTCCTGAACGGCTGCCGGGTCGTCCCTTTATATACAGAGGTCGACGCCCAGCGGCTCATGGAGTCTCGATCGGCTAATAAATAGTGTCTGGCTCGGTGACTATCTATTCATGCCTTACCATACAAGTCATACATATATGGCGGTTTACCCTTACAGGCCTTAAGTCGCCTTTGGGCCTTGGTGTTGGAGAACGTAGTAATTTCAAAAAAAATCCTACGCACACACAAGGATCATCATGATGCATAGCAACAAGAGGGGAGAGTGTTGTCCACGTACCCTCGTAGACCGAAAGCGGAAGCGTTAGAACAACGCGGTTGATGTAGTCGTACATCTTCACAATCCGACCAATCCAAGTACCGAACATATGTCACCTCCGAGTTCAGCACACGTTCAGCTCGATGACGATCCCTGGACTCCGATCCAGCAGGGTGTCGGGGATGAGTTCCGTCAGCATGACTCCATGGTGACGATGATGATGTTCTACCGACGCAGGGCTTCGCCTAAGCACCGCAACGATATGACTAAGGTGGAATATGGTGGAGGGGGCACTACACACGGCTAAGGAACGATCCCGAAGATCAACTTATAAGGGGGGGGAGGAGGAGGGGACTGGCCAAGGGGGTGGTGCGCCCTAGGAGGGGCAAACCTACTCCAAGTAGGTTTGACCCTCCCTTTCCTAGTCCAAGAAGGAGGGGGAAGGAAGGAGTGGGAGAGGGGGAAAGGCAAGGGGGGCGCCCCCCCCCAACTTTCTTGTCCTATTCAGACTCAAGGGAAGGGGGTGCGCCTCTTGCCCTGGCTGGCCCCTCTCTCTCTCCACTAGGGCCCAACAAGGCCCATTAGTTCCCGGGGGGGTTCCGGTAACCCTCCAGCACTCCGGTTTTCTCTGAAATCACCCGGAACACTTCCGGTTTCGAAATATAGTCGTCCAATATATCAATCTTTATGTCTCGACCATTTCGAGACTCCTCGTCATGTCTGTGATCAATCCGGGACTCCGAACAACCTTCGGTACATCAAAACTTATAAACTCATAATACAATTGTCATTGTAATGTTAAGCGTGCGAACCCTACGGGTTCAAGAACTATGTAGACATGACCTAGAACTGTTCCCGGTCAATAACCAATAGCGGAACCTAGATGCTCATATTGGCTCCTACATATTCTACGAAGATCTTTATCGGTCAAACCGCATTACAACATACGTTGTTCCCTTTGTCATCGATATGTTACTTGCCCGCGATTCGATCGTCGGTATCCTATACCTAGTTCAATCTCGTTACCGGCAAGTCTCTTTACTCGTTACATAATGCATCATTCCGTAACCAACTAATTGGCCACATTTCTTGCAAGGCTTATAGTGATGTGCATTACCGAGAGGGCCCAAAGATACCTCTCAGACAATCAGAGTGACAAAACCTAATCTCGAATTACGCCAACTCAACATGTACCATTGGAGACACCTATAGGGATCCTTTATAATCACCCAGTTACGTTGTGACATTTGGTAGCACACAAAGTGTTCCTTCGGTAAGCGGGAATTGCATAATCTCATAGTTGCAGGAACTTTGTATAAGTCATGAAGAAAGTAATAGCAACATACTAAACGATCAAGTGCTAAGCTAACGGAATGGGTCAAGTCAATCACATCATTCTCCTAATGATGTGATCCCGTTAATCAAATGACAACTCATGTCTATGGTTAGGAAACACAACCATATTTGATCAACAAGCTAGTCAAGTAGAGGCATACTGGTGACACTATGTTTGTCTATGTATTCACACATGTATTATATTTCCAGTTAATACAATTCTAGCGTGAATAATAAACATTTATCATGAAATAAGGTAATAAAAATAACTTTATTATTGCCTCTAGGGCATATTTCCTTCAGTCTCCCACTTGCACTAGAGTCAATAATCTAGTTCACATCGCCATGTGATTTAACACCAACATTCACAACTGTATGTGATTAATACCCATAGTTCACATTGTCATGTGATCAATACCCAAAGGGTTTACTAGAGTCAATAATCTAGTTCACATCGCTATGTGATTAACACCCAAAGACTACTAAGGTATGATCATGTTTTGCTTGTGAGAGGATTTTAGTCAACGGGTCTGTCACATTCAAAGCCATATGTATTTTGCAAATATTCTATGTCTAGAATGCTGTGCACAGAGCTACTCTAGTTAATTGCTCCCATTTTCAATATGTATCCAGATTGAGACTTAGAGTCATCTAGATCGGTATGAAAGCTTGCACCGATGTAACTCTTTACGACGGGCTCTTTTATCACCTCCATAATCGAGAAATATTTCCTTAGTCCTCAATAAGGATATTCTTGACCAATGTCCAGTGATCTACTCCTAGATCACTATTGTATTCCCTTACCAAATTCAGAACAAGGTATACAATAGGTCTGGTACATAGCATAGCATACTTTATAGAACCTATGACTGAGGCATAGGGAATGACTTTCATTCTGTTTTCTATTTTCTGCCATGGTTGGGATTTGAGTCACACCTTTGCAACACAGGCAAGAACTCTTTCTTTGACTGTTCCATTTTGAACTACTTCAAAATCTTGACAAGGTATGTACTTATTGAAAAAACTTATCAAGCGTCTTGATCTATCTCAATAGATTTTGATGCTCAATATGTAAGTAGCTTTACTGAGGTCTTTCTTTTAAAGAACTCCTTTCAAATACTCCTTTATGCTTTCCAGAAAAATTCTACATCATTTCTGCAACAATATGTTACTCACATATATTTATCAGAAAGGCGGTAGTGCTCCCACTCACTTTATTGTAAATACAGGCTTCATCGCAAGTCTGTATAAACATATATGATTTGATCAACTTATCAAAGCATATATTCCAACTCTGAGATGCTTGCACCAGTCCATAGATGGATCGCTGGATCTTGCACATTTTGTTAGCACCTTTAGGATTGACAAAACCTTCTGGTTGCATCATATGCAACCCTTCTTTAAGAAATCCATTAAGGAATGCACTTTTTACATCCATTTGCCAGATTTCATAAAATGTGGCAATTGCTAACATGATTTGGATAGACTTAAGCATCGCTACAGTTGAGAAAATCTCATTGTAGTCAACACCTTGAACTTGTCGAAAACCTTTTTGTGACAAGTCGAGCTTTGTACATAGTAACACTACTATCAACGTCCGTCTTCCTCTTGAAGATCCATTTATTTTCTATGGCTTGCCGATCATCGGGCAAGTCCACCAAAGTCCACACTTTGTTCTCATACATGGATCCTATCTCAGATTTCATGGCATCCAGCCATTTTGCGGAATCTGGGCTCATCATCGCTTCCTCATAGTTCGTAGGTTTATCATGGTCTAGTAACATGACTTCCAGAACAGGATTACCGTACCACTCTGGTGCGGACCGTACTCTGGAAGACCTACGAGGTTCTGTAGTAACTTGATCTGAAGTTTCATGATCATCATCATTACCTTTCTCACTAATTGGTGTAGAAATCACTAGAACTGATTTCTGTGATGAACTACTTTCCAATTCGGGAGAAGGTACAAATTACCTTATCAAGCTCTACTTTCCTCCCACTCACTTCTTTCGAGAGAAACTCCTTCTCTAGAAAGGATCCATTCTTAGCAACGAATGTTTTGCCTTCAGATCTGTGATAGAAGGGGTACCCAACAGTTTCCTTTGGGTATTCTATGAAGACGCACTTCTCCGATTTGGGTTCGAGCTTATCAGGTTGAAAACCTTTTTCATATAAGCATCGCAACTCCAAACTTTAAGAAATGAATCTTAGGTTACTACTAAACCATAGTTCATACGGTGTCATCTCAACGGATTTAGATGGTGCCCTATTAAACGTGAATGCAGCTATCTCTAATGCATAACCCCAAAACGATAGTGCTAAACCGATAAGAGACATCATAGATCGCACCATATCTAGTAAAGTACGAATACGACGTTCGGACACACCATTACATTGTGGTGTTCCATGTGGCGTGAGTTGCGAAACTATTTCACATTGTTTCAAATGAACACCAAACTCGTAACTCAAATATTCGTCTCCATGATCAGATCGTGGAAACTTTATTTTTCTTGTTATGATGATTTTCCACTTCACTCTGAAATTCTTTGAAATTTTCAAATGTTTCAAACTTATGTTTCATCAAGTAGATATACCCATATCTGCTCAAATCATCTGTGAAGGTCAGAAAATAACGATACACGATGCGAGCCTTAACACTCATCGGATCGCATACATCGGTATGTATTATTTCCAATAAGTTAGTAGCTCGTTTCATTGTTCCGGGGAACGGAGTTTTAGTCATCTTGCCCAAAAGGCACGGTTCGCAAGCATCAAATGATTCATAACCAAGTGATTTCAAAAATCCATCTTTATGGAGTTTCTTCATGGGCTTTACACTGATATGACCCAAACGGCAGTGCCACAAATAAGTTGCACTATAATTATTAAGTTTGCATCTTTTGGCATCAATATTATGAATATGTGTAGCACTATGATCGAGATCCAACAAACTAATTTCATTGGGTGTATGACCATTTGAAGGTTTTATTCATGTAAATAGAACAACAATTATTCTCTGACTTTAAATGAATAACCGTCTTGCAATACACATGATCAAATCATATTCATGCTCAACGCAAACGCTAAATAATATTTATTTAGGTTTAACACTAATCCCGAAAGTATAGGGAGTGTGCGATGATGATCATATCAATCTTGGAACTACTTCCAACACTCATCGTCACTTCCCCTTCAACTAATCTCTGTTTATTCTGTAACTCCTATTTCGAGTTACTAATCTTAGCAACCGAACAAGTATCAAATACTCAGGGGCCATTGTAAACACTAGTAAGGCACACATCAATAACCTGTATATCAAATATACCCTTGTTCACTTTTCCATCCTTCTTATCCACCAAATATTCAAGGCATTTCCGCTTCCAGTGACCATTTCCTTTGCAGTGTAAGCACTCAGTTTCAGGCTTTGGTCCAGCTTTGGTCTTCTTCACAGGAGTGACAACTTGTTTGCCATTCTACTTGAAGTTTCCCTTTCTTTCCCTTTGCCCTTTTCTTGAAACTAGTGGTCTTATCAATCATCAACACTTGATGCTCTTTCTTGATTTCTACCTTCGTCGATTTCAACATCACGAAGAGCTCGGGAATCGTTTTCATCATCCCTTGCATACTATAATTCATCACGAAGTTCTAGTAACTTAGTGATGGTGACTAGAGAATTCTGTCAATCACTATCTTATCAGGAAGATTAACTCCCACTTGATTCAAGCGATTGAAGTACCCAGACAATCTGAGCACATGCTCACTAGTTGAGCGATTCTCCTCCATCTTTTAGCTATAGAACTTGTTGGAGACTTCATATATCTCAACTCGGGTATTTGCTGGAAATATTAACTTCAACTCCTGGAACATGTCATATGGTCCATGACATTCAAAACGTCTTTGAAGTCCCGATTCTAAGCCATTTAAGCTTGTTGCACTAAACTATCAAGTAGTCACCATTTTAGCTAGCCAAATGTTCATAACATCTGCATCTGCTCCTGCAATACGTTTGTCACCTAGCGGTGCATTAAGGACATAATTCTTCTGTGCAGCAATGAGGATAAACCTCAGATCATGGATCCAATCTGCATCATTGCTACTAACATCTTTCAACACAGTTTTCTCTAGGAACATATCAAAATAAACATATGAAAGCAACAACGCGATCTATTGATCTACAACATAATTTGCAAAATACTACCAGGACTATGTTCATGATAAATTTAAGTTCAATTAATCATATTACTTAAGAACTCCCACATAGACAGACATCTCTCTAGTCATCTAAGTGATCACGTGATCCAAATCAACTAAACCATGTCCGATCATCACGTGAGATGGAGTAGTTTTCAATGGTGAACATCACTATGTTGATCATATCTACTATATGATTCACGTTCGACCTTTCGGTCTCCGTGTTCCGAGGACATATCTGTATATGCTAGGCTCGTCAAGTTTAACCTGAGTATTCCGCGTGTGCAACTGTTTTCCACCCATTGTATTTGAACGTAGAGCCCATCACACCCGATCATCACGTGGTGTCTCAGCACGAAGAACTTTCGCAACGGTGCATACTCAGGGAGAACACTTCTTGATAATTTAGTGAGAGATCATCTTAAAATGCTACCGTGAATCAAAGCAACATAAGATGCATAAAGGATAAACATCACATGCAATCAATATAAGTGATATCATATGGCCATCATCATCTTGTGCTTGTGATCTCCATCTCCTAAGCACCGTCGTGATCACCATCGTCACCAGCGCGACACCTTGATCTCCATCGTAGCATTGTTGTCGTTACGCCATCTATTGCTTCTACGACTATTGCTACCGCTTAGTGATAAAGTAAAGCAATTACAGGGTGTTTGCATTTCATACAATAAAGCGACAACCATATGGCTCCTACCAGTTGCCGATAACTCGGTTACAAAACATGATCATCTCATACAATAAAATATAGCATCATGTCTTGACCATATCACATCAAAACATGCCCTGCAAAAACAAGTTAGACGTCCTCTACTTTGTTGTTGCAAATTTTACATGGCTGCTACGGGCTGAGCAAGAACCGTTCTTACCTACGCATCAAAACGACAACAATAGTTTGTCAAGTTAGTGTTGTTTTAACCTTCGCAAGGACCGGGCGTAGCCACACTCGGTTCAACTAAAGTGAGAGAGACAGACACCCGCCGGTCACCTTTAAGCAACGAGTGCTCGTAACGGTGAAACCAGTCTCGCATAAGCGTACGCGTAATGTCGGTTCGGGGCGCTTCATCTCACAATACCACTGAACCAAAGTATGACATGCTGGTAAGCAGTATGACTTATATCGCCCACAACTCACTTTTGTTCTACTCGTGCATATGACATCTACGCATAAAACCAGGCTCGGTTGCCACTGTTGGAGAATGTAGTAATTTCAAAAAAATTCCTACGCACACGCAAGGATCATGGTGATGCATAGCAAAGAGAGGGGAGAGTGTTGTCCACGTACCCTCGTAGACCGACAGCGGAAGCGTTGGAACAACGCGGTTGATGTAGTCGTATGTCTTCACGATCCGACCGATCCAAGTACCGAACATATGGCACCTCCGAGTTCAGCACACGTTCAGCTCGATCATGATCCCCGGACTCCGATCCAGCAGGGTGTCGGGGATGAGTTCCGTCAGCACGACGGCGTGGTGACGATGATGATGTTCTACCGACGCAGGGCTTTGCCTAAGCACCGCAACGATATGACCGAGGTGGAATATGTTGGAGGGGGGCACCGCACACGGCTAAGGAACGATCACGAAGATCAACTTGTGTGTCTAGAGGTGCCCCTCTCCTCTGTATATAAAGGGGGGGAGGAGGAGGGGGCCGCCAAGGGGGTGGCGCGCCCTAGGAGAGGGAAACCTACTCCAAGTAGGTTTGCCCCTCCCTTTCCTAGTCCAAGAAGGAGGGGGAAGGAAGGAGTGGGAGAGGGGGAAAGGCAAAGGGGGCGCCGCCCCCCTTTCTTGTCCTATTCGGACTCAAGGGGAGGGGGCGCGCCTCTTGCCCTGGACGGCCCCTCTCTCTCTCCACTAGGGCCCAACAAGGCCCATTAGTTCCCGGGGGGTTCCGGTAACCCTCCGGCACTCCGGTTTTCTCGGAAATCACCCGGAACACTTCCGGTGTCCGAATATAGTCGTCCAATATATCAATCTTTATGTCTCGACCATTTCGAGACTGCTCGTCATGTCCGTGATCACATCTGGGACTCCGAACAACCTTTGGTACATCAAAACTTATAAACTCATAATAAAACTGTCATCATAACGTTAAGCGTGCGGACCCTACGGGTTCGAGAACTATGTAGACATGACCTAGAACTATTCCCGGTCAATAACCAATAGCGGAACCTGGATGCTCATATTGGCTCCTACATATTATACGAAGATCTTTATCGGTCAAACCGCATAACAACATACGTTGTTCCCTTTGTCATCGGTATGTTACTTGCCCAAGATTCGATCGTAGGTATACAATACCTAGTTCAATCTCATTACCGGAAAGTCACCTTACTCGTTACGTAATGCATCATTCCGTAACCAACTCATTGGCCACATTGCTTGCAAGGCTTATAGTGATGTGCATTACCGAGAGGGCCCAGAGATACCTCTCCAACAATCGGAGTGACAAAACCTAATCTCGAAATACGCCAACTCAACATGTACCATTGGAGACACCTATAGAGCTCCTTTATAATCACCCAGTTACGTTGTGACGTTTGGTAGCACACAAAGTGTTCCTCCGGTAAACGGGAGTTGCATAATCTCATAGTTGCAGGAACTTTGTATAAGTCATGACGAAAGCAATAGAAACATACTAAACGATCAAGTGCTAAGCTAATGGAATGGGTCAAGTCAATCACATCATTCTCCTAATGATGTGATCTCGTTAATCAAATGACAACTCATGTCTATGGTTAGGAAACACAACCATCTTTGATCAACAAGCTAGTCAAGTACAAGCATACTAGTGACACTATGTTTGTCTATGTATTCACACATGTATTATGTTTCCGTTAATACAATTCTAGCATGAATAATAAACATTTATCATGAAATAAGGAAATAAATAATAACTTTATTATTGCCTCTAGGGCATATTTCCTTCACTTGGGCCCTTAACTAAACCGCCATCTTCAAATATCTTCATGGGCTTCATATGATGAATCACCATAGGTATAACTTGGCCCCTCTTGGGCGGGTCATACCTAACAGTTATATCCCCAACACATATCAATGACATAAACAACTAGAGAGCAATAATAAGTTATCTCAAATAGCAACACATTGTCAAAACAACCATGATATAATATGACAATAATGGTATCTCGCTAGCCCTTTCTGAGACCGCAAAACATAAATGCGGAGCACCCCCAAAGTTCAAGCAGCGACTAAACATTGTCTATACACAATGCATAGCATGACAACAGTGCTCTTACGTTCTGGTGCTTATTTGAGAAGGTGATGACACAACATAAAAGTAAATAGATAGTCCCTTCGCAGAGGGAAGCAGTGATTTGCAAAGGTGCCAGAGCTCAAGTTTTTAAAACAGAGGTAAATGATATTTTGAGACATGCACCCTTCTCATTTACTTCACGACCATCAGTATCAATATCTTCCATGCTAAGCATGCTAGTGGCGGTTCCCAAGTGGAAAGGTAAAGGTTATGACTCCATTGGGAGTTTTTGTTTGATTATTTGTAAGCTCTTTTCTTTTTGCAGTTTGGGATTGGGCATCCCTATTACTGCCATTTTCTCGTGTGATGGCGAGTGGATAAACACTCGACCTGAGAATAGCCCGCTTAGCATGGAAGATACCGACTACCTCCTGTCGTTCCATGAATGATCCAGACACACAAAAATGATATTTATTTGAAGTTTTTAGAGGTGGCACATGCAACTTTACTTAGGACGGCAGGGTAATACCGCATATAGGTAGGTATGGTGGACTCATCTGGAATAACTTGGGTTTCAGGTTTTTGGATGTACAAGTAGAGTTCCCACTTAGTACAGGCAAAGACTAGCAATTAGGTTGAGAAGCGGCCAGCTAGAGAGCAACAACGATCATGAACATGCATTATGCATAAGTAACATTGGATAGGATATGAACACAATGAACATAAATATCATAGAGGCTATGTTGGTTTTCATTCAACTACATGCATGAACATGTGCCAAGTCAAGCCACTCGAACATTCAAAGGAGGATACCATATCCTCATACTACATCACAATCATTTTAATGCAATGTTGATATCCAAGATAAGTCATTATTCACTCTTAGCTACTTATGCACGGCATGAGAAACTATAATCTCTAATTTTCATTGCAAACAGGTCTGATCATAATAGGCTGAATCATGGATACTAGGCTAAACATATTTACACAAATAGAACAAGTCGAGTTCATACCCGTTTCTCTCTACCACGGCCAGTTCATCTAATATCGTCATTATTTCCTTTCACTTGCACAACCGAACGATTTGAAAATAATAATAGTGCAAGAGTGTCGTGGACTAAGCTGGAATCTGCAAACATTTTATTCAAGAAGAGAAGACAAGGTAATATGGCCTCTTTGTTAGATCAACAATGCAAATGAGATCCACTCAACATTTTCATTGTGGTCTTCTCCTCGGTATGACTTGATAAAAGAAAAGGAAATTCAGAGAAACACACTAAATTATTTTTGGAGTTTTTGGTTTTTGAAAAGCAAGCAAATGAAAAAGGGAAAAGCAAAAACGAGAAAAACTATTTACACGGGGAAAGCTCCCAACAAGTAAAAGAAGAACAAGGAAATCTTTTTAGGTTTTCTTTTAGGTGCTACAATAATTTAAACTAGAAAGAAAAATCAAAAAGGAGCCAGAAACATATTTTTGGATTTTCTCAAAGTTTTTCAAACACACAAGAAGAAGGAAAGAAAAATAATTTAGGCATCGATGATACAATGAAAAAGTGTGGACACCGACAATTAGAATGAAATGTGTGAACATGAATGTAATGTTGGTGGGAATACATACTCCCCAAGCTTAGGCTTTTGGCCTAACTTGGTAATCAGTCAGTAGCCTGGATGGTAGTCGGTGTGGTAGCTCACGGAGGCTCTCGACGCCGATGCCTCAGCCCGCCGTGCTGCCTCTACTACTGCGTTGTGAGCTCGAGCCTCGCTCGCAAGAACAAAATATCTTCCTCTGCTGTGATAGTCAAAAAGAGCAGGCGCAGGCAAATATGTGTGTACAACAGAAGTTTGGTTAAACAACAGATTGTAAGTGAAGTCGTGATTTTTTCCTTTGAGGATATTATGACTTTTTAAAGCATCAAAGTGTATACTGCTTGGGTAGGATAAGGTCAAAAGGCAAAGGTGAAACACCCAGCTCTCGTGCTAAACGCATGGCATAAATTCCGCCCACGTGTTTATGCTTGTGGCATAAATTCCGCCCACATGAAACACCCAGCTCCTATACTGAACCAAGCGAAATTTCCATTGTCGTGCCCACCTTGTGCACCTCCCTCTGATGAGCATAATTGGTTTGATGCCAAAAGTTGGCATGCCAAATTTTGGCAACTGCCAAATATTGGCAAGAGGTTGGTTGCTTGCCAATTCTCGTTGCCAATCTCACAAAAAGTTGCCAAATTTTGGCAACTTTTGATTTTGCCAAATATTGGCAATGCCAAATGTTGGTAGCAAACCAATTATACTCATTATTTGCACCAGAAATTAAGAAATATTCAGAAAAAAATTGTATCAGATTTCCAGAGCATTCTGAGAACTTTTATTTTTGGGTCATTTTCTATTGCACAGAAAAAGCAAAAAACAGACAAAGCATGGCATTTCATTTTATTTAACTAACAAAAACAGAAAAAAAAAGGTAGGGACAGAAGGTAGTGCTTACTAAACTCATCAACTTCATACCTCTAAAAAATGATCCATTAATAAGGTTGACCAAGTCTTATTAACAACCACTTTCGATTAGCATGAAACCGATGAACTTTCGTAAATCACTAAGTTACCTCAATGGGGATATGAATGTCCCCAACAATAAGCATTTCATATTTCTTTTTAATAGTAGGTAGAGGTAGTTGAAAACTTCCAATAGTGATTGTCGGAGATTTTTCAATAACATTAATACCATTCACTTGGAATTGTTTCTTCGGAAAGTGCACTGTATGCTCATTACCACTGATATGAAAAGTGACCTTGCTTTTATTGCAATCAATAACAGACCCTACAGTATTCAAGAAGGATCTACCAAGGATAATCGACATGTTTTCATCCTCGGGCATCTCAAGTATAACAAAGTCAGTCAAAATAGTAACATTAGCAACAACAACAACAGGCACATCCTCACAAATACCGATAGGTATGGCAGTTGATTTGTCAGCCATTTGCAAAGATATTTCAGTAGGTCTGAGTTTATTTAAATCAAGTCTTTTATATAAATAGAAAGGCATAACACTAACACCAGCTCCCAAATCACAAAAAGCAGTTTCACATAATTTCTTTTGATGGAGCAAGGTATAGATGGTATTCCCGGATCTCCAAGTTTTTTAGGTACTCCATCTTTGAAAGTGTAATTAGCAAGCATAGTGGAGATTTTAGATTCTGCTATTTTTCTCTTATTTGTGATGATGTCTTTCATATACTTTGCATAAGGAGGCATTTTCAAGTCAAGCGAGTACGCAAAAAGACTGGCCTAATCATTTCAGCAAAGCATTCAAATTCTTTATCTTCTTTCTTTTTAGTTGACTTAGGTGGAAAGGGAATAGGCTTTTCAACCCATGGTTCTCTTTCCTTCCCATGTTTTCTAGCAACAAAGTCTCTTTTATCATATCTTTTATTCTTAGGTTGTGGGTTATCAAGATCAACAACTGGTTCTATCTCAACATCATTGTCTGGTTCTTTATCATTTGCTTGAGTGTATTCATGAACTTCATCATTATCTTTTTCATTATCAGAAGGTGAGTGTTCATTACCAGATTGAGTTTCAGCATCAGAGATAGAAACTTCATTATCATTATCAGGAGGTTTTCTATTTCAGGTTCACTAGGAACAGGTAAAGTCTTATCATTTTTTTTCTTCTTTTTCTTTTTAGAAGAACTAGGTGTAGTGGTGTTGTTCCTTTGAGAATCTTGTTCAATTCTCTTTGGATGTCCCTCAGGATAAAGTGGTTCCTGAGTCACTTTACATCCTCTAGTCACTACTCTAACAGCAAAGTCACTTATATTATTGTTCATCATGCAACTCTCTTTGAGATTTAGAAACTTGTTCTAGTTGAGTTTGAACCATAGAGGCATGTTTTCCTACACATTGATATTCTAAATAACAAGTTACTTAAGCGAGCAATCATATCAGAGTTGTATTTCAATTGTTTTATAACATTTGAATTGAAGTGATCTTGCTTTCTAATATAATTATCTAACTCATAAAGGCATTGGCTAGGCTGTTTATTACAAGGATCATCACTGTCATTGAATTTCAGTAAAGATTTTACCTCTACCACCTTGGGTGGTGGTGGTGCTTCAAGCCCATGTATTTCTTCGATAGGTGGTAAATTTTAAACATCCTCGGCTTCAATACCTTTTTCCTTCGTAGATTTCTTTGCCTCTTGCATATCTTCAGGACTGAGATATAAGATACCCCTCTTCTTTGAAGTGGGTTTAATAGGTGTTTCAGGAGGAGTCCAATCATCATGATTTTTCAATATGTTATTCAATAATTCTTCAGCTTGCCTAATACTCCGTTCCCTGAAAACACAAGCAGCACAACTATCTAGGAAATCTCTAGAAGCATCATTTAGTCCATTATAGAAGATATCAAGTATTTCATTTTTCTTAAGAGGATGATCAGGCAAAGCATTAAGCAACTGGAGAAGCCTCCCCCAAGCTTGTGGGAGACTATCTTCTTTAATTTTTACAAAGTTAAATATTTCCTGCAACGCAGATTATTTCTTATGAGCAGGGAAATATTTTTCAGAGAAGTAATAGATCATATCCTGGGGACTATGCACACAACCAGGAGCAAGAGTATTATACCAAGCTTTAGCATCACCCTTTAATGAGAACGGAAATAACTTGAGAATAAAGTAATAGTGAATCTTCTCATCATGAGAAAAAAGGGTAGCTACATCATTCAACTTAGTAAGATGTGCCACAATAGTTTCAGTTTCATAACCATGGAAAGGATCAGATTCAACCAAAGTAGCTAACTCTGGGTCGACAGAGAATTCATAATCCTTATCATCAATAATAATAGGTGAAGTAGCAAACTCAGGATCACATTCATTTTAGCATTCAGAGATCTTTCTTTATACATGCATAATAATTTCTCTAGATCATCTATATCCTTACAAGCAAGAATATCTCTAGTTGCCTCCTCACTCATAGTATAACCTTCTGGTACCTTGGGAAATTCATATCTAGGAGGGCTAGTTCTAGTAGGTGTTTCAGTATTTTAAGTTTCAAGATCATCATCAGATTCAACAATATCTGTTGTCTTACTCTAGCAATTTGTTCATCAAGGAATTCACCTAGTAGCACATCATCATCAAGCAAGGTACTAGCATCATCATGAGTAGAATTCATAGCATAAGTAGCATCATCAATAACTTGCAACATATTAGAATTAGTAGCATGTTGTCGTGTTGCAAGCTTACTTATAATAGAAGGTGAATCTAAAGCAGAACTGGATGGCAGTTGCTTACCTCCCCTCATCTTTGAGGGGAAAATCTTAGTCTTAGCATCCTTCAGATTCTTCATAGTGAAAATATGATAATAATCCCAAGTGACTCAACAAATATAGCTATGCTCCCCGGCAACGACGCCAAAAAAAGGTCTTGATAACCCACAAGTATAGGGATCGCAAAAGTTTTTGGGCGTAGAGTATCAACCCAAATTTATAGATTCGACACAAGGGGAGCCAAAGAATATTTGAAGGTACTAGCAGCTGAGTTGTCAACTAAACCACACCTGGAGATTAATTATCTATAGCAAAGTGATTAGTAGCATGTAGTATGATAGTTTTGCTGATTGCAGTAGTAGTAACGGTAACGGTAACACTGATAGCAGTGATATTGTAGCAGTAATGATAGCAGTAGCAGTAGTAGTAACTTAGCAAGAACAATATAAGATAAATTTGTAGGCATTGGATCGGTGACTCGTTGGATGATATTCATCATGAGATAGTTATAACCTCATGCGTGCTTATGGAAAGAACTTGCATGGCATCTTTTGTCCTACCCTCCCATGGCAGTGGGGTCCTATTGGAAACTAAGGGATATTAAGGCCTCCTTTTAATAGAGAATCGGAACAAAGCATTAACACACGGTGAATACACGAACTCCTCAAACTACGGTCATCACCGGGAGTGGTCCCGACTATTGTCACTCCGGGGTTGCCGGATCATAACACGTAGTAGGTGACTATAACTTGCAAGATTGGATCTAGAACATGGATATAAAGGTGATAACATAAATGGTTAAGATCTAAAATCATGGCACCCAGGCCCAAAGTGACAAGCATTAAGCATGACAAAGTCATAGCAACATCAATTTCACAGCATAGTGGATACTAGGGATCAGGCCCTAACAAAACTAACTCGATTACATGATGAATATCATCCAACTCCTCAACGACCAGCGAGCCTACAAAGGAATTACTTGCTCCCATTGGGGAGCATCACAGAATTGGTGATGGAGATGTGTTGGTGATGATGAAGATCGAAGATCCTCCTCTCCGGAGCCCCGAACGGACTCCAGATCTGGCCTCCTGATGAAGAACAGGAGACGGTGGGGGCTCCATCTCGTGAAATGCGATAATTCTGTTTTCCTTATTTTTCTGGAAATATGGGATTTTATAGCATCGGTTTGAGGGTCAGCAGGGCCACCGGGTGGGCAGCACCCACCAGGGCGCGCCTGGGGGGGCGGGTGCGTCCTGGTGGGTTGTGCCCACCCAGGTGCCCCCCTCAGGTACCTCCTCGCTCCAGAAATTCTCTTATTTGATATAAAAAATCCTCGCAAAGTTTTGTTCTATTCCAAGACCTTTTATTTCTGCACAAAAACAACACCATGGTAGTTCTGCTGAAAACAGCGTCGGTCCAGGGTTAGTTTCATTCAAATCGTGAAAATTAGAGTCCAAAACAAGAGGAAAGGCGCTAGGAAAAGTAGATACGTTGGAGATGTATCAGGCGCCACTTGGGGAAACCCCAAGTAGGATTCAGATCCTACTTGGGGCGCCCCCTGGATGCTCCCTCCTCCCCTCCCCCACCTATATATATGTGGGAGGGGAGGCGCCTAGCACACCCTAGACATTATCTTAGCCGTGTGCGGCGCCCCTCCATAGTTTACAGCTCCGATCATAAGTTTGTAGTGCTTAGGCGAAGCCCTAGGGAGATCACTTCACCATCACCATCACCACGCCGTCGTGCTGACGGAACTCATCTACTACCTCGACGCCTTGCTGGACCAAAAAGCGAGGGACGTCACCGAGCTGAATGTGTGCAAAACTCGGAGGTGTCGTACATTCGGTACTCGATCGGTGGATCGTGAAGAAAGTTTAACTACATCAACCGCATTGTGAAACGCTTCCACTTACAGTCTACAAAGGTACGTAGAAACACCCTCCCCCTCGTTGCTATACAGCTCCTAGATAGATCTTGCGTGAGCGTAGGAAATTTTTTTAAATTGCATGCTATGTTTCCCAACAGTGGCATCCGAGCTAGGTCTATGCGTACATGATATGCACGAGTAGAACACAAAGAGTTGTGGGCGGTGATCGTCATACTGCTTACCACCAATGTCTTATTTTGATTCGGCGGTATTGTTGATGAAGCGGCCCGGACCAACCTTACATGACCACGTTCAGGAGACCGGTTCCACCGCTAGACATGCAACTAGTTTTGCATAAAGGTGGCTGGCGGGTGTCTATTTCTCCTACTTAAGTTGAATTAAATTTGACTGCAGCCGGTCCTTGTTGAAGTTTAAAACAGCAAACTTGATAAATCACCATTGTGGTTTTTGTGCCATAGGTAAGAACGGTTCTTGCTAGAAGCCCGTAGCAGCCACGTAAAACTTGCAACAACAAAGTAGAGGACGTCTAACTTGTTTTTGCAGGGCATGTTGTGATGTGATATGGTCAACACATAATGTGATATACATTATTGTATGAGATGATCATGTTTTGTAAAAGTTATCAGCAGCCGGCAGGAGCCTTATGGTTGTCTCTTTATTGTATGAAATGCAAACGCCATGTAATTTCTTTACTTTATCACTATGCGGTAGCGATAGTTGTAGAAGCAATAGTTGGCCAGACAACCACGATGCAACAATGAAGATCAAGGTGTCGAGCCAGTGACAATGGAGATCATGACAATGCTTTGGAGATGGAGATCAAAAGCACAAGATGATGATGGCCATATCATGTCACATATTGTGATTGCATGTGATGTTTATCTTTTATGCATCTTATTTTTCAAGGTATAAGTGTTCTCCCTGAGTATGCACCATCATGACAGTTCGTCGTTCTGAGACACTAATGACCCACAAGTATATGGGGTAAATTGTAGCCTTTTCAATAAGTAAGAGTGTCGAACCCAACCAGGAGCAGAAGGAAATGACAAGCGGTTTCCAGCAAGGTAATGTCTGCAAGTGCTAACATTGTAAGTAGCAGAGTAGTTTGATAGCAAGATAATTTGTAACGAGCAAGTAATGATAGTAGTAAAAAAAAGTATGGCAAGGTAGCCCAATCCTTTTGAGGCAAAGGATAGGCCAAAACGGTCTCTTATGATAAGCAAAGTGTTCTTGAGGGTACACGGGAATTTCATCTGGTCACTTTCATCATGTTGGCTTAATTCATGTTCGCTACTTTGATAATTTGGTATGTGGGTGGACCGGTGCTTAGGTGTTGTTCTTACTTGAACAAACCTCCTACTTATGATTAACCCTCTCGCAATCATCTGCAACTACAATAAAAGTATTAAGAATAAGTTCTAACCATAGCATTAAACTTTTGGATTCAATCGGTCCCTTACGAAATAGCGCATAAACTAGGGTTTAAGCTTCTGTCACTTTCACAACCCATCATCTAATAACTACTCCACTATGCATTCCCTTAGGCCCAAATATGGTGAAGTGTCATGTATTCGACGTTCGCATGACACCACTAAGGGAATCATAACATACATATCATCAAAATATCGAACACATATCAAGTTCACATGATTACTTGCAACATGATTTCTCCCGTGACCTCAAGAACAAAAGTAACTACTCAAAAATGATAATCATGCTCAAGATCAGAGGGGTATTAAATAGCATAATGGATCTGAACATATACTCTTCCACCAAATAAACCATATAGTAATCAAGTACAAGATGTAATCAACACTGCTAGTCACCCACAAGCACCAATCTATAGTTCCGGTACACAAATTGAACACAAGAGATGAACTAGGGTTTGAGAGGAGTTGGTGTTGTTGAAGATGTTGATGAAGATAGCCCTCCCCAAGATGGGAGAGTTGTTGGTGATGATGATGATGATGATTTCCCCGACCAGGAGGGAAGTTCCCCCAGCGGAATCGCTCCGCCGAAGGGCAAAGTGCTCCTGCCCAGGTTCCACCTCGAGACCACGGCGCTTCGTCCCGAAAGTCCTCTCCTTATTTTTTTTCTAGGTCAAAATGACTCATATACCAGAAGAGGGGCATCGGATGTGGGCCTGGGTGAGCACAACCCACCGGGGCATGCCTGGGCACCCTGGCGCGCCCAGGTTGGTTGTGCCCACCTAGTGGGCCCCTGAAAGCACAAGTGCTCCCTGGGTGATTTTGGTAATTAATGTCAACATATCTCTTGTTGGACTAATACTTTCATCTAGTATATTTCAGATAAGTCCAATAGTGGAGTGGCATGGACAAGAGGATGTGGAACCCCTTCAAGATGCTAAGGACAAAGGATTGGCTCAAGCTCAAAGCTCAGGATTCTACATTTTCTATTCAGTGATACAAGATCACATTGAGTCCATAGGAAAGCCAATACTATTAAAAGGGGATCAGGTGTTTCTTAATGGCTTGCTTGCTCAAAGTGCTTAGTGATATGCTCCAAAGCCCTCGACCACTTTCTCATATCCACATATGTCCCATACCAATAGTCAAACTCGGCCCCACCGATTTGATCTATCCGGCGCCACCGAGTTCATTTGACATAATCACTACCAGAAACCCTAATCGATTCGGCCCCATCGATGGGATCTCGGTCTCACCCAAATGGGCTTGCAAACTTTCTATTGCCTATTGCAATAATTTCGGTCTCACTGAAAATATGCAATCGGTCCCACCGAGTTTGCTTGCCCAACTCTCTTTTTCGCTTATTACCAAAATCGGTCCCACCGAGTTTGTGTAATCGGTGAAACCGAGATGAGGTTTTACCCTAACCCTAGCACATCGGTCCTACCGAGTTGATCATATCGGTCCCACCGAAATGCCTAATGGTCACATTATGAACTAAATCGGTCTGATCAAGTTTTCTGATTCGGTCTCACCGAGTTTGGTAAATTGTGTGTAGCGGTTAGATTTTGTGTGGAGGCTATATATACCCCTCCACCATCTCTTCGTTCGTGGAGAAAGCCATAGGAACGTGCCTACACTTCCAGCATTCATTTTTTGGGAGAGAACGACCTACTCATGTGTTGAGACCAAGATATTCCATTCCAACCACATAAATCTTGATCTCTAGCCTTCCCCAAATTGCTTTCCACTCAAATCATCTTTCCACCAAATCTAATCCAATAAGAGAGAGTTGAGTGTTGGGGAGACTATCATTTGAAGCATAAGAGGAAGGAGTTCATCATCAACACACCATCTATTACCTTTTGGAGAGTGGTGTCTCCTAGATTGGTTAGGTGTCACTTGGGAGCCTCCGTCAAGATTGTGGAGTTGAACCAAGGAGTTTGTATGGGCAAGGAGATCTCCTACTTCATGAAGATCTACCCTAGTGAGGCAAGTCCTTCATGGGTGATGGCCATGGTGGGATAGACAAGGTTGCTTCTTCGTGGACCCTTCATGGGTGGACCCCTCCGTGGACTCACACAGTCATTACCCTTCGTGGGTTGAAGTCTCCATCGACGTGGATGTACGATAGCACCACCTATCAGAACCACACCAAAAATATCCGTGTCTCCAATTGCATTTGCACACTCCAATCCCATCCCTTTACTTTCTTGCAAGTTGCATGCTTTACTTTCCGCTGCTCATATACTCTTTCCATGCTTGCTTGAATTGTATTGTGTATGCTTGAAATTGTGTTAATCTACCACCTCAACTTGAAAAACTTAAAAACTGCCAACTTTGTGTGTTAAGGGTATAATCACCCCCCTCTAGACACCTCTTCTCCATCCTTTCAATTGGTATCAGAGCTTTGGTCTCCATTTCTTTGGTTTAATCACAATTGCAGGAGGATTGATGAGTCTACGTTGGGGAGTCTTAGACATAGAGTGCCTATACTTGATGGAGAGTACTTTTATGAGTGGAAAAATGAGATGCTTGAGATTTTCAATAAATATCATTTGAGCAAGTACATTACCAACCCTTGTGCGCCCCTTGTTGATCCCTTGCATCCTACCCATGATGAGGATCTTGACATGATTCGCAATCTTAGAACTATCAATCTTATCATTAGAGGATTGCCTAGAAATTTGATTGGTCACTTGCCTACTCTTGATTGTGATTATACTATATGGAGATTTCTTGAGGAAAGATTTCCAAACTATTCCTTGCAAAATCTAGATGAGATTCTTCATAAGTCAATTGCCTTGAATAAAATGAGTATTAGTGATCCTAAGTTTGATGATTGTTTGTTTGAGCTTCGTGACCTTATGCGTGCCAAAGGAGATGTTGGAATCATTAGCAATATTATCTCCAAAGCCATTAGATTTCATAAAGATGATTATTATCATGATCATTTATCTAATGAATCAATCTCTCTAGGAATTGATCCATCACATCATGATGTTGAACATGGATACTATGATGAGGATGATGATAGTGACTATGATCTTGATGATGCAATGAGACACTTTGGTCTTATGGCTAATCTTCACGGCTACATGGCAGGAGGAAAGGAATGGGTCCTTGATAGTGGATGTATCGATCATATGACCGGGGATCAAAATATGTTTCGTGAGCTTGTTGAAAACGACGGCCGTCGAAAGTATGTCACTTTTGGTGATAACTCAAAGGGTAAGGTGGTTGGCCTCGGTAAGGTGACCATCTCACATGACAGCTCCATACGAAATGTTATGCTTGTTGAATCTCTTGGCTATAATCTTCTTTCTATATCTAGACTAGCTGACTTTGGGTTCAATGTTCTATTTAGTAAAGTAGATTGCCATGTGTTTCGTAGAGATAATCATAAAATGGTCTTTACCGGCCTAAGTAGAGGTGATCTATACATTGTTGACTTCACTAAAAAGGCACAACCTAGAACTTGCTTAATTGCTAAATCTTCCAAAGGCTGGTTGTGGCATAGACGGTTAGGTCATGTGGGCATGCGAAACCTTGACAAGCTTATTAAAGGTGATCATATCCTTGGTGTTAAAGATGTCATATTTGATAAGGATAGACTTGCAGTGCTTGCCAAGCAGGAAAACAGGTTGGAGGAAGCCACCCCATGAAGAATATCATGACCACGAGACGACCGCTTGAGCTACTTCATATGGATCTCTTTGGTCCCAGTGCCTACAAAAATCTCAGTGGAAACTCATTTGGTATAGTTATAGTTGATGATTTTTCAAGATTTATGTGGGTGTTATTTCTTGATGATAAATCGCAGGTCCAAAAGATCTTCAAGAACTTCGCTAGGAAGGCCCAAAATCAATTTGAAGTGAAGATCAAGAAGGTTCGCAGCGACAATGGAACGGAGTTCAAGAACGCTAGTGTGGACACCTTTCTTGACGAAGAAGGTATCTCACATGAGTTCTCGGCTACGTACACACCTCAACAAAATGGATTTGTTGAGAGGAAGAACCGGACGCTCATCGAAATGGCGAGAACGATGCTTGATGAATACAAGACGCCAAAACACTTTTGGCCGGAAGCGGTTGAGATAGCTTGTCATGCAACAAATCACATGTATCTTCACAAGCTACTGGGCAAGACGGCATACGAACTCCTCACAGGTAACAAACCCCAAGTTGGATACTTTCGAGTATTCGGCTCAAAGTGCTACATTCTTGATAAGCATCATCGTTCTAAATTTGCTCCCAAATCTCATGAAGGTTTCCTACTTGGTTATGGCACAAACTCTCAAACTTACCGTGTCTACAACAATTTCACCCGAAAGGATGAAGAGACGGTAGATGTGAAGTTTGATGAATCTAACGGCTCGCAAGTAGAGCAATTGCCAATTGATGTAGGAGATAAAGACCCTTCGGAAGAAATCCAAGACTTGTCTATTGGCAAGATCCGTCCAACGGAGGTGAAGGAGAGTACATCGTTCGTCCAAGTGGAAGCTTCTACCTCACGACAAGGTGAACCAAGAGTTGATATGGAAGCATCCACAAGTGGGACACACCAAGATGAAAAAAATGAGGAAGTACACCAAGATGAACCTCATGAACCTCCTTCTCCACCACGACAAGAGAACGACAACGTCAACAATGAAGAAGGCCAAGAAGAAGAACAAGATGATGAAGAAGATGTTCCACCCCGACCAAAACAAAAGCTCACGAGTTCGAGCAAGAGTCACCAGAGACCATCCCATCGAGCAAATCTGCAATGATATCCAAACCGGGAGAATCACTCCCTCTAAAACTCATTTGGCTAATTTTTGTGAACACTATTCATTCATCTCTAGCATTGAACCCATGAAGGTTGAAGAAGCATTGGAAGATCCGGATTGGATAAATGCCATGCATGAAGAGCTGCACAACTTTGAGAGAAACCAAGTGTGGACATTGGTCGAGAAGCCCGACAACAACCACAACATCATCGGTACTAAATGGGTGTTTCGCAACAAGAAAGATGAAGATGGAGAAGTAGTTCACAATAAAGCACGTCTCGTCGCCCAAGGCTACACTCAAGCCGAAGGTATGGACTATGGTGAGACATATGCCCCCGTTGCTAGACTTGAGTCCATTCGCATATTAATTGCCTATGCTAATCACCATGATATCACCTTATACTAAATGGACATTAAAAGTGCTTTTCTAAATGGTGAAATTGAGGAGGAAGTTTATGTTAAACAACCTCCCGGCTTTATTAATCCTAAGAAACCCGGTCATGTGTACAAACTTCACAAAGCTCTTTATGGTCTTAAACAAGCTCCTAGAGTGCTTGACCAAGTTCCTCATTGAAAAAGGCTTTGAGATTGGAATAATAGATTCTACAATTTTCACTAAAAGGGTTAATGGAGAAATATTTGTGTGCCAAATTTATGTTGATGATATCATATTTGGTTCAACTAACCCTCATTTTAGTGAGAAGTTTGGAAAGCTTATGTCGGAGAAGTTTGAGATGTCTATGATGAGTGAACTCAGGTTCTTTCTTAGTTTCCAAATCAAGCAAACTAAGGAGGGAACCTTTATCTCTCAAACAAAGTATACCAAGGACTTACTCAAGAAGTTCAACATGCAAGAATGCAAAGGTATGAATACACCCATGCCTACTAGTGGACATCTTGACTTGACTAAAGATGGTGAACCCGTTGATCAAAAAGTTTACCGCTCTATGATTGCTTCATTGTTATATCTATGTGCCTCCCGTCCCGATATTATGCTAAGTGTGTGCATGTGCGCACGATATCCAGCGGCCCCTAAAGAATGTCATCTTAAGGCTATGAAATGGATAGTGAGATACTTGATACATACACCAAATTTTGGCATTTGGTATCAAAAGAGGTCTTCTTTTGATCTTGTTGGCTACTCTGATTCAGACTATGCCGGAGACAAGGTCGATAGAAAGTCCACTTTGGGTACTTCTCAATTTCTTGGCAGATCTCTTGTGTCTTGGTCCTCCAAGAAAGAAAACTCGGTATCCTTATCCACCGCCGAAGCGGAATACATTGCCGCCGGTTCACGTTGTGCTCAATTACTTTGGAACCCAAACTCTTAAATATTATGGGATACATGTGAAACATGTTCCATTGCTTTGTGACAATGAAAGTGCTATTAAGATTGCTCACAATCCCGTGCAACATTCTCGAAATAAGCATATAGAGGTTTGTCATCATTTCATTCGAGATCATGTTGCTAAAGGAGACATTAACCTTAAGCATGTTCGTACTGATAAGCAATTGGCAGATATATTCACCAAACTGCTTGATGAGAAAGTATTTTGCTGGTTGAGAGGTGAATTGAACATCATTGATGCTTCAAACTTGGAGTAGGCACTCCATTTGGATACATGCAAGGCATGAGCCTTTGACAAATCCTTGATAGTTCTCTTATGATGATAATCACATGTCTCGGGTATATTTGTACCCTTGCATGTTATCTTACCCTTGTAGGTACTTGGATGAATCTAAATCTATGAGATTGCAACTCACACACATCTTGACCAATCTCTACATCACCAAGTCTCTACATTATGGTGGTTGAAGACAAGGAAGCATGAAACCCTTCAAAAATATCCTTTGACAATTTATATATATCAAATTTGTTTTGGTATCATATTTCATGGTTGACACTTTGGATACACAAGTGCTCCTCCTTGCAAAGCTAACTCATGTAGGTAGATGAACTCCAATTACAAGTGGTGCTCCCAATGAACTACATCACCCTTGAGCATCACACACATGTTCAACTACATGATCAAGATCAACACCACCACCCAAGGTATGTTATTCCATCTTAGAGAAGCTTTACCCCAAGTCATGGGTCAAAGCAGCTCAACAAGATGTGAACACATCAAAATGCTGAAACGAAAAATGGAAACCCCATTTTGAGCTTAAATGATGAGTATGACCTATGATCAACTGTCTTCACTTGACTCCTAAGTCAATATACTCCAACATAGGTGACTTTGTCGCCAACCAATTCTAGATGAAGTTCTCTAGTGTTTCTCTGTGCTCTTGTATTTGTCTCATGCATATTTTTTTCCCTTTTCAAAAAAACTTCATCTAGATCTCTCTCTCTTTAATTTTTGTTCTGCATTCCCTGCATCCTATTCATTGCAAATCCTATTTAATTCCTTGCAAATCCTTGTGAGATCTTATTTGTTAGTGAGCTGAGGTGACAAGTGCTTTATATCAGTAATGAACTCAGACACAATGGTTTGTATCTTCGGTCAAACCGAATCACCTCGGTGCCACAAAAGACAACAACTCAGTGTTACCGATTCAAATGCTGAGGAAACACTCTGTCATTTGCATCCTGCACATTTTGTTCCAGCTCCACTCGATGATTCTTATCCTCTATCAGCACCTTATTTTTCCCTGCTACTTTGCTATGTGACTCAAGGACCAAACCTATTTTGACTCACACTCCAGAAGACCCCTTCTTGGAAATTGATGTCAAAGGGGGAGAGAGAGAGAGCTCACATCAAAGCTTAATCATATCAAAAGGGGGAAAGAGAGATAAATAATCACATCAAAGAGAGACCCCACATGCTTGGTATTCAAAGAGGAGAGAAGTCACGTGTCTTTACATGGGAAAGACATGTTCATGTTGTTTGTGTGTTTGCTTTGCTCTGATTTTCTATTCCTTATCTTCTCCCAGTATCCCATATAAGATTCAGGGGGAGCAGGACATCTAAAGGAAGGAAATCTTCGAATTCATTGCATATCTTTACCTTTGGGACATGTCTACACTCAAATAGAGTACTTAGTACTCACTCTTTACATGTCATCCCAATCTTGGTGCTCTTGTGGTTTACTGCTCTTGCTCTTTTCAGTAGATGTTTTTGTGTTGTCTAACCTTGTTTACTCAGGTTCATCTCTTCCAAAGCTATCTCAAGACCACAAGGTAAGTATATGCATCACACTCATGTGCATGAGGATCTCTTGCTAATGTACATATTGTTTGCAAGAAGGACTCATGCGCATGAAGGTACATTTCATATATTCACACCATTTGCTCTGATGCATATAGCCAAGATACATGTAACTCATTTCTTGCTCTGTCATGATTATGCACTCACATGATCTTATGTTCCGTATTTACATGATTGCATACATGTAGGGGGGGCCTATGTGTCGGATTTTGGGATCTGGCAACCCGTGAGAGGTTCGAACACTATGGTGCGTGCGGAGATCTCAACCTGCCCAGCCTGCCTACTCGCGATCCTCCCTAGCCTAGCGCGAAGAGCCAACAGAGACACAGAGATTTATACTAGTTAGGTCCACCGTTGTGGTGTAATACCCTACTCTAGTGTGGTGTGGTGGATTGCCTCGAGGGGCTATGGATGAACTGGTTACAAAGGATGAACAAGCCTCAGGAGGTGAGGTGTTCTTGAGATGGTGTGGTGCTCTACTTGTTCTGGTTTCCGGTCCCTTTCTATGGTGGTGGGTAAGTCCTATATATAGTGCCTTGGTCCTCCTCCCAAATATGAGCGGGAAGGGATTCCACAACGGCGGGATTTGAAAGGGGGCAAGTAGTACAGTCTATCTTGACAAAAGTAGTCTTCGCCTGCGAAAAGCCTCTGGCCGTGACGCTGCGGTGGGCTCGGTTATGACCTCCGTCTTGTCGTCCTAGCAGTCTTGGTCTTGTTGCACTAGAATGAAAACCTTTGGCTGATTCCTCGGGAGTCCGTGCCTGTGGCTTGCCCCCTTGCATCGAAGAGAAAACCTGCGCTCTACACCCGCCTGGCGCCCACCTAGCGTCCTCCTGGCCTTGGTCGTCATGGCTCACGTCAGCTGAGCCTTGTGAGGTAGCTGCATAGAACTCTCAGCCCCTCAGGAGCCCTCTTGAGGAGGCCAATTCCTTCGGGGTCTTGGTGTCGCCCGCCTCGCAAGGCTTGGCCCCTCGTGTGGGTCTTGTCGTGTTGGTGATGAAGCTGGGCCGTACCAGGCCATTGATGGAGCCACGTGGTGGGCCGCAGGCAGGAAGGACTGGATACCCCCAAGTCCAGGACACCGACAGTAGCCCCCGGGCCCAAGGCATGCTCGGACTTGGCTTCCAAGCGGAGCCAAAGGGCAAGTGCGGAGCACCGGGGGCCCTGACCGCCTGCGGCCTTGATGACGTGTGGCGGCTGATTGGACGTGGGCGACTCCGTTTCCCAATGCTGCCTCCGCAACTGCTCGACTTGACAACTGCATGCAACATGCAGAAAGGGTCATTATTACTATAAATCATGGGAGGCCGATGATTTACCTTCTCCTAGCTATAAGCGTGCGAGCAGGTGGAGCCCCTGCTCATTTCTCTTTCCTCTTGCTCCCGCTCGCTTCTTTCTTCTCCGTCTTGCTCCCATGGCGCCGATCAGGAGGATCTCTGCGGCAGAGAAAGGGAAGGCCCGTAGGGAGGAGCAGGACCCTCTCCCGCTGAAGAAGCGACTCCACCTCCACGGTGATGCTGGCGCGAGGCGAGAGGTGGCCAGGACTTTGCAATCGAGGCCTCCGCCTGGCTTCCCCCTCCCTTTGTACACCCGGGCGCAAGGTGAGGAGTGCGCCGTCGAGCGGCGCCTCGCGGAGATGGCAGGGCCGCCATTGCCCTGTTGGCCGCACCTCGGACCCACGCCGAGGATAGCTCGCGCGAGTTCGTGGTGTGGGCGGTGATGCCTCCCGATACCTGGATCTGATTCCCGTGGTTCTTCGCCAGCGAACTGCCTCCGAGGGGACCGGTGGAGCTGTGGCTGCAGCACGCTGGGTGCAGCAGCCTGGCCACCGGTGCTGAGGTCGAGGTGGTGTCGTCCAGAGACATCTTCATGATGCGAGGATGGGGCGAGGTCGCTCGGGCTTGCCAAGCAGAGGGAGCCCTGGCTATCCACTTCGAGTACGACGGCGCGGCCACCTTGTTCTTCAAGGTCTTCAACGAGCGAGGCGAGCGGCTGGAGTGCTGCCCGGGAGGAGATAGCTCGACGGACACCGTGATGGGCGTCGGCTATGCGGCTGGCCCCTTCAGCGCTTCATCGAGCTGCAGCAACGACTCCTAGTAATCCAGTGACTCTCCTGAGCCTAGAGATTCTCCGGAGTCAAGCGACGACAGCTACGTGCCGCCGAGCTCCCGTCGGGGGAGGAATGTTGATGCGGCTGCCGCCCGGCATCGTCAGCGTCGCCGCAAGGCCCTGTAGTTGTCTCTCCTGCACGAGATGAAGATCAGCCCCCGTGGGGCTTGTAAGGACCGAGATGTATTCAATAGTATTGTTTGTTCCTTTTGACTTTGTAATGGACTCGTGTATTCCAGTCCGGCTAAGTTCCTCCCTTTTCTCTTCCCTAGACAGCATGGCGCTCTACGCCGGCAGGACCTAGTCCCCAGGCAGGCTTCAGCCGTCGCTAGTATGCCAAATCGTGATGCCGTGGTCAAGGCTAGGAGGTGAGCAGCCCAAGGTCCGGTAAGATCTCACGAGACGCGATGCTCATGAGGTCCCCCCTTGGCAGTAGTTGTATAGAAAATTGAAAAGGGGAGTTGAACCGCCCAAGTGAAACTGCGGGGTGAGGCGTGTGGAGTGAAACTAGTGCCATAGCGAGTCGAGACTTATCTTTTGTGGCCTGAGCCCATCAGAGAGGCAATGCTTGCCGTCGCGCCTACGGTGCCTTCAAGCACAGCCCGTCTTGGCCACCTTCCTACCTCGCTTGCCAAGGTGCTCTACTTCCTCGGGACCCGGCCCTCGAGCGAGCTCAGCCGCCGCTGGTATGCCAGGTCACGATGACGTGGTCAAGGCCAGGGGTGAGGGCTGGAGATCTAGTAGGAGCTCCCGAGACATGATGCTCACGAGGCCCCCCTTTAACGTGCAAGTGACTCGCGAGGCTGGACGGTGGTCGTCTGGGCCGACCCTTGGCTCATTGTCAAGTGATCCTGCAAGTTAGATGGCAAGGGGGGCTGAGAGCCCCAGGCGTGAGATGGAGGCACCGAGGACCCTGCGAGGTGGTGTATGCAAAGTAGGCCACGAAATAGAGATCGATCCTCGGGTTTATCAGCGTTGCAGGGACGGACCCGAGCACAAGCGCCCTGCCGATGTGTGTGTGTTGTGAAGAAATAGAGTTAGTCAGATGCATCAGGGCCATGAGGCGAAGGTCACGAGGTGACAACCATAGATAAATTCACGGAAACGATTAGATAGTCCTTGTGAATGCAGAACGGTACATGTCGTAGGGACGGACCCACATGACCCTTTGGATGATGCAGCCTGATACGTCTCCAACGTATCTATAATTTATGAAGCATTCATGCTATTTTATTATCTGTTTTGAATGTTTATGGGATTTATTATACACTTCTATATTATTTTTGGGACTAACCTTTTAACCGGAGGACCAGCCCATATTGTTGTTTTCTTGCCTATTTCAGTGTTTCGAAGAAAAGGAATATCAAACGCAGTCCAAACGGAATGAAACCTTCGGGAGCGTGATTTTTGGAACGAACGTGATCCAGGAGACTTGGAGTTGAAGTAAAGGAAGCTCCGAGGAGGACACGAGATAGGAGGGCGCGCCCACCCCCTGGGCGCGCCCCCTGTCTCGTGGGCCCCTCGAGGCTCCCCCGACGGACTTCTTTCGCCTATATATTCCCATATACCCTAAAACCATCGAACAACACAATAGATTGGGAGTTCCGCCGCCTCAAGCCTCTGTAGCCACCAAAAACCTCTTGGGAGCCCGTTTCGGCACCCTGCCGAAGGGGGGATCCCTCATCGGTGGCCATCTTCATCATCCCGGCGCTCTCCATGACGAGGAGGGAGTAGTTCACCCTTGAGGCTGAGGGTATGTACCAGTAGCTATGTTTTTGATCTCTCTCTCTCTCTCTCTCGTGTTCTCTCTATGGCACAATCTTGATGTATCACCAGGTTTGCTTTTATAGTTGGATCTTATGATGTTTCTCCCCCTCTACTCTCTTGTAATGGATTGAGTTTTCCCTTTGAAGTTATCTTATCGGATTGAGTCTTTAAGGATTTGAGAACACTTGATGTATGTCTTGCCGTGCTTATCTGTGGTGACAATGGGATATTCACGTGATCCACTTGATGTATGTTTTGGTGATCAACTTGCGGGTTCCACCCATGAACCTATGCATAGGGGTTGGCACATGTTTTCGTCTTGACTCTCCGGTAGAAACTTTGGGGCACTCTTTGAAGTATTTTGTGTTGGTTGAATAGATGAATTTGAGATTGTGTGATGCATATCATATAATCATGCCCACGGATACTTGAGGTGACAATGGAGTATCTAGGTGACATTAGGGTTTTGGTTGATTTGTTTCTTAAGGTGTTATTCTAGTATGAACTCTATGATAGATTGAACGGAAAGAATAGCTTCGTGTTATTTTACTACGGACTCTTGAATAGATAGAACAGAAAGGATAACTTTGAGGTGGTTTCTTACCCTACCAAAATTTCTTAGTTTATTCTCCGCTATTAATGGCTTTGGAGTGACTCTTTGTTGCATGTTGAGGGATAGTTATATGATCCAATTATGTTATTATTGTTGAGAGAACTTGCACTAGTGAAAGTATGAACCCTAGGCCTTGTTTCCTAGCATTGCAATACCGTTTACGCTCACTTTTACCACTTGTTACCTTTCTGTTTTTATATTTTCATATTACAAAAACCTATATCTATCATCCATATTGCACTTGTATCACCATCTCTTCACCGAACTAGTGCACCTATACAATTTACCATTGTATTGGGTGTGTTGGGGACACAAGAGACTCTTTGTTATTTGGTTGTAGGGTTGGTTGAGAGAGACCATCTTCATCCTATGCCTCCCACGGATTGATAAACCTTAGGTCATCCACTTGAGGGAAATTTGCTACTGTCCTACAAACCTCTGCACTTGGAGGCCCAACAATGTCTACAAGAAGAAGGTTGTGTAGTAGACATCAAGCTCTTTTCTGGCACCGTTGCCGGGGAAGTGAGTGCTTGAAGGTATATCTTTAAATCTTGGAATCGAATATTTTTGTTTCTTGTTTTATCACTAGTTTATTTTATAAAAGAAAACTACAAAAAAATGGATTTGAGTTTGTCTCATACGCTTCATCTTTTTAATATCTTTCATGAGTATGATGAAAAGGAAAATTGTGTCAAGTGCTAGAAGAAGAAGTCTATAAAATGCTTGATACTAAATCTTTGAATGATGAACATGATTGCAATGTTGTTAGTATTAATTCCTTGAATACTCATGATGCTAATGATATGCAAAGCCACAAGCTTGGGGAAGCTATGTTTGATGAATATGATACTTTTTGTCCCCCAAGTATTGATATGCAAAGTTGTTATGATGAAAGCACGCCTCCTATTTATGATGATTATATTGATGATAGTGGATTTTGAAGAGTGTCAACTTTATTTAGTGATGATTCCACTATTTCGGAAGAGGTTCCAATTGATTATGAGAACAAAGTTGCTATCTATGATGATTATTGTGATGACTTGATTGCTATTAGGAATAATGATAACCATGAAACTTGTCATCATGATTTTAGTTTTCAATTAGATTATGCCTCACATGATAGTTATTTTGTTGAGTTTGCTCCCACTACTATTGATGAGAATAAATTTGCTTATGTGGAGAGTAGTAAATTTTCTATGCTTGTAGATTATGAAAAGAATGCTTTAGGTGCTGGTTATATTGTTAAATTTATTCATGATGCTACTGAAAGTTACTATGAGGGAGGAACATATGCTTGTAGGAATTGCAATAATATCAAGGTTCCTCTCTATGTGCTTAAAATCTTGAAGCTATGCTTGTTTTACCTTCCTATGCTAGTTGATTATTGTTCCCATAAGTTGTTTGCTCACAAAATCCTTATGCATAGGAAGTGGGTTAGACATAAATGTGCTAGTCATATGCTTCATGATGCTCCTGTTATGTTTCAATCCTTATCTTTTATATGAGCATCATTGTCATCATCATGCCTAGCTAAAAAGGCATTAAAGAAAAGCGCTTATTAGGAGACGACCCAATATTTATACTTACTATTTTTTGTGTTCACATGATTATTCTACTGTAGTAATCATGTTTTATAGCTTTTGTTTCAATAAAGTGCCAAGTAAGACCTTTAGGATAGCTTATGGTGATAGTTGTGTTGATCCTGCTGAGAATCAAAAACTTTTGCACCAGTAAATTAGTTTTGATAATTCACAGGAACATGCTTCTGATCTGATTCTTTTTTCTCTGGATTGGTACACAAATTTCTTAGGATTTCCTACTTTGGTACGATTTTTGAAGTTCCAGAAGTATACGTTTGATACAGATTACTACAGACTGTTCTGTTTTTGACAGATTCTGTTTTCTATGTGTTGTTTGCTTATTTTGATGAATCTATGAGTAATATCGGAGGGTATGAACCATAGATAAGTTGGAATAAAGTAGATATTACACCAATATGAATTTAGAATGAGTTCATTATAGTACCTAAGTGGTGGTTTTATTTTCTTATACTAACGGAGCTTACGAGTTTTCTGTTGAGTTTTGTGTTGTGGAGTTTTCAAGTTTTGGGTAAAGATTTGATGGACTATGGAATAAGGAGTGGCAAGAGCCTAAGCTTGGGGATTCACAAGGCATCACAAGGTAATATTCAAGGAAAACCAAGAGCCTAAGCTTGGGGATGCCCCGGAAGGCATCCCCTCTTTCGTCTTCGTTCATCGGTAACTTTACTTGGAGCTATATTTTTATTCACCACATGATATGTGTTTTTCTTGGAGCATCATTTTCTTTTGTTAGTATTTTCTTTCTGTTATTTAGAATAATGTTTTGCATCTATAGTTTCAATAAAAATGTCAAGTATAGCCTTTACCATGCTTATTTTGCTTGTATACATGTTGCTGCTTGAAAACAGAAATTTACCGTTGTTGCAAAAATTCCAAAGAAAAGTCAGCGAATTATATAATGTTGAAACTTTTTGCATAATGAGATCTGATAAATCTTATACATCTTAGTATTTTTCTCATAATTTTTGGAGTTAGGTAAGTATGATGAATCTTGCATTCTTTACAGACTATACTGTTTTGGCAGATAGCTGTTATGTTTGCATTGTTGGCATATGTTTGCTTGTTTAATGATTCTATTTGAGGATAGAAGTATTAAATATGCAGAGACATTTAGTATGCTATGTGGAATAATAATTTTATTGATTTGTTACAGTAGAAAATGATAAGGTTTTGCATTGGTTTATACTAACTTATCTCACGAGTTCTTGTTGAGTTTTATGTGGATGAAGTTTTTAAGAAAAAGAGAAACCATGATATGAGAGAAATTAAGGAGACAAAAACGTTCAAGCTTGGGGATGCCCAAGGCACCCCAAGATAATATTTCAATAATTTTTAAGCATCTAAGCTTGTGGATGCCCCATTAGGCATCCCACCTTTCTTCTTCAACAACTATCGGTTAGTATCGGTTGAGCCTAAGTTTTTGCCTCTTCACATGAGTTGTGATATCCTTGCAATGCCATTTTATTTTATTTTTTGCTTGCTATTTGAATAAAATACCAAGATCTGAAATTCTTAAATGAGAGTGAGTCTTCACATAGTTACATAATTATTTAGCTACTCATTGATCTTCACTTATATCTTTTTGGAGTACTTTGTCATTTACTCGTGTGCTTCAATTATATCTTATGAGTAAATGGTTGAATGAGTTGAATGTCATAAATCTGAAATTATATATGTTTCATATGCTTACCCCGTGTGGAGAAATGACTTCACATCTAAGAAGTAGAGGTTGTAAATTTATTGAAGGTTAGCAAGCATTGTATTGGTCATTTGAACAATGCATGAAAGAATATTGAAGGAAGAGAGATTTCACATATAAATATACTATATTAGACATCTTTTATAATTGTGAGCACTCATTAAGTATGACATGCTAAAGAGTTGATGTTGGACAAGGCAGACAACGTAATGGGTTATGTTTTCTCACATCTCAGTTAAAGTATACTGTCCTGGATCATCCAAACATGTTGAGCTTGCATTTCCCCCTCATGCTAGCCAAATTCCTTGCACCAAGTAGAGATACTACTTGTGCTTCCAAATATCCTTAAACCCAGTTTTGCGATGAGAGTCCACCATACCTACCTATGGATTGAGTAAGATCCTTCAAGTAAGTTGTCATCGGTGCAAGCACTAAAAATTGCTCTCTAAATATGTATGATCTATTAGTGTGAAGAAAATAAGCTTTATACGATCTTGTTATGGAAGCAATAAAAGCGACGGACTGCATAATAAAGGTCCATATACAAGTGGCAATATAAAGTGACGTTCTTTTGCATTAAGATTTTGTGATTCCAACCATGAAAGCGCATGACAACCTCTGATTCCCTCTGCGACGGGCCTATCTTTTACTTTATGACTTTTACTTTATGCAAGAGTCAAGGTGATCTTCACCTTTTCCTTTTTCATTTTATCCTTTGGCAAGCACCTCGTGTTGGAAAGATATATATATATATATATATATATATATATATCCAATTGGATGTTAGTTAGCATGAACTATTATTGTAAACATCACCCAAAGGTGAATACGTTGGGAGGCAACACTATAAACCCCTATCTTTCTCAGTGTCTGACTAAAACTCCATAACCATAAGTATTGCGTGAGTGTTAGCAATTGTAGAAGACTATATGATAGTTGAGTATGTGGAGTTTGCTAAATCAAAGCTCTGACATAGACCCTTCTTGAAAATAAGATGAATTGTAATTGTTTGATGACTGAGATGAAGTTTGCTAGTTTTCAAGAAAGTTTATGGTTTATGCTTTAACATGTGAATAGCTTGTTACTTGATCTTGAGAAGTTTTATAAGATGAACTACTATTATGACATATAATCATGCTAGAAAAGGTGATTGAAACTATCGTTGATCAAACTTGTGCACCTGCTAGCATTCACACTTCATAAATTATTTCTTTTATCATTTACCTACTTGAGAACGAGCAGGAATTAAGCTTGGGGATGCTGATACGTCTCCAACGTATCTATAATTTATGAAGCATTCATGCTATTTTATTATCTGTTTTGAATGTTTATGGGCTTTATTATACACTTTTATATTATTTTTGGGACTAACCTATTAACCGGAGGCCAGCCCATATTGCTGTTTTCTTGCCTATTTCAGTGTTTCGAAGAAAAGGAATATCAAACAGAGTCCAAACGGAATGAAACCTTCGGGAGCGTGATTTTTGGAATGAACGTGATCTAGGAGACTTGGAGTTGAAGTAAAGGAAGCTTCGAGGAGGCCACGAGATAGGAGGGCGCGCCCACCCCCTGGGCGCGCCCCCCTGTCTTGTGGGCCCCTCGAGGCTCCCCCGACGGACTTCTTTCTCCTATATATTCCCATATACCCTAAAACCATCGAACAACACAATAGATCGGGAGTTCCTCTGCCGCAAGCCTCAGTAGCCACCAAAAACCTCTCAAGAGCCCGTTCCGGCACCCTGTCGGAGGGGGGATCCCTCACTGGTGGCCATCTTCATCATCCCGGCGCTCTCCATGACGAGGGAGTAGTTCACCCACGAGGCTGAGGGTATGTACCAATAGCTATGAGTTTGATCTCTCTCTCCCTCGTGTTCTCGCTATGGCACGATCTTGATGTATCGCGAGCTTTGCTATTATAGTTGGATCTTATGATGTTTCTCCCCCTCTACTCTCTTGTAATGGATTGAGTTCTCCCTTTGAAGTTATCTTATCGGATTGAGTCTTTAAGGATTTGAGAACACTTGATGTATGTCTTGCCGTGCTTATCTGTGGTGACAATGGGATATTCACGTGATACACTTGATGTATGTTTTGGTGATCAACTTGCAGGTTCCTCCCATGAACCTATGCATAGGGGTTGGCACACGTTTTTGTCTTGACTCTCCGATAGAAACTTTGGGGCACTATTTGAAGTACTTTGTGTTGGTTGAATAGATGAATTTGAGATTGTGTGATGCATATCGTATAATCATGCCCACGGATACTTGAGGTGACAATGGAGTATCTAGGTGACATTAGGGTTTTGGTTGATTTGTGTCTTAAGGTGTTATTCTAGTATGAACTCTATGATAGATTGAACGGAAAGAATAGCTTCGTGTTATTTTACTACGGACTCTTGAATAGATAAAACAGAAAGGATAACTTTGAGGTGGTTTCGTACCCTATCATAATTTCTTCGTTTGTTATCCTTTATTAGTGGCTTTGGAGTGACTCTTTGTTGCATGTTGAGGGATAGTTATATTATCCAATTATGTTATTATTGTTGAGAGAACTTGCACTAGTGAAAGTATGAACCCTAGGCCTTGTTTCCTAGCATTGCAATACCGTTTACGCTCACTTTTACCACTTGTTACCTTGCTGTTTTTATATTTTGAGATTACAAAAACCTATATCTATCATCCATATTGCACTTGTATCACCATCTCTTCGTTATTGGGTGTGTTGGGGACACAAGAGACTCTTTGTATTGGGTGTGTTGGGGACACAAGAGACTCTTTGTTATTTGGTTGCAGGGTTGCTTGAGAGAGACCATCTTCACCCTATGCCTCCCACGGATTGATAAACCTTAGGTCATCCACTTGAGGGAAGTTTACTACTGTCCAACAAACCTCCGCACTTGGAGGCCCAACAACGTCTACAAGAAGAAGGTTGTGTAGTAGACATCACAGCCCGAGGGGCGCCCCCAAACTGAACGAACTAGGGAGATGTCACCTGATGCCGTTGCTGAAGAGTTGTTGAAGTAGCTAAAAAATGCGCGCTGCTGAAGCCATTCCTCATGAGCCGCTCCGGTACCGGGCCTCGGGAGGCTCTGATGGACTAGGAGGCTCCTGAAGGTGCTCCTCCATCTCCGCTAGGATCGCCTGGTGTCTGGCTTCGTAGGCTGCCTGAGCGTCCCTCATGCAGCGCTGGAACGCCTCAGCCGCGCCCGCCAGGCCAAAAGGCATGGGAATGTAGCTGTGCGGCGGTCCCTCGCATCGGCCAACATGAGATGGCCACATGAGCTGCCGAGACGTGGCCTTGTTGAGCCCGGGGATGTCGATGCAAACGCGGAACTCCTTACCTCGCTAGGGCAGTGAGCTCCGCCTCACGGCAGGCGATGATCCCCTTGCAGAACCCTTCCTTCCTAAATCTCCTCGATTGCCTCGCTAATGAACGCATGAGCGCCTGGTGCCTTCTCCTAGGAAGCGCGCTCTGAAGAGCGCATCCACATGGTGCCCGAGCGCCACTCTCGCGACATGAGCTAGGTATGAGGCCCTCCAGAGGAGAACCCCCGAGCCAAGCCTGAGAGGGTCACCGGGCGCGCCTTCCTATGCGATAGGTGAAGGCGCCGCGTCCGGAGATGCGAGGCTCAGCACTGCATCCTCGGGTGATGCTTCCTCTCCAGATCCCTGGCCCAGCTACAGCTTCTTTGTCTTGGGGTCGACCTCAGGAGGGAGGGCGCCGTCTTCGTCTTCAGGGTTTTCAACTGTTGCAGCCTGGAAGGCATGCTCGAGGGAGCACACCTCATACTTCTCCTGACAAGCGACCGTGATGATGCCGCTGCTTCCTGGCATCCGGAGGATGTTGTAGCCGTGGTGCGTGGCCGCCATGAACTTGGCTAGTGCTGGGTACCCTAGGATGGCGTTGTAGGGCAGGCGGATGTCGGCGATGTCAAAGTCGATGAGCTCAGTGCGGTAGTTGTTGCGCTCGCCGAAGGTGACAGGAATGCGCACTTGCTCGATCGGGTGTGTCGATCCATCGATCACTCCTGAGAATGGCTTGGTAGGGTGCAACTGGTTGTATGGCACCTGGAGTCTGTCGAACGTCTAGATGGAGAGAACATTGAACCCTGCTCCGCCATCAATGAGAGTCTTGGTGATGGTCACGTTGTTGATGACGGGGGAGCAGAGCATGGGGAGCGCGCCAGCGGTGGCCGCGCACTTGAGCCGGTCTGTGGAGTCGAAGGTGATGGCGCACTTGGACCACTTGAGAGGGCGAGTTGCCTCAAGCTTGGGGAGCGCCGCATTGACCTCGCACACAAACTGCTTGAAGACACGGTGAGAAGCTGGGGCTTGTGAGCCCCCCAAGATGTAGGCGATGGCTCGCGGCTCCTGAAAGCCCCTAGCCCTCCCGTCCTGGTGGTGATCTTTGTTCCTTCTTGGTGGTGGAGGCAGAGGAGGCAAGGCTGTGTTGCCCTGAGGGCAGTTCTCACCAGGCTGCTCCCTCCAGTTGCCCTTGCGAGGTTGGTCCTGCCAGCAGTCCTCATGAGGCTGGTCGCGCCACTCCTGACGATGGTCGCGTTCGTCCCAGCGGACTCCGCCTCGGCCACCTCCGCGACCGTAGCCCCGATCGTTGCACTCAGGGCGTTGACCGAGGCGCCCGTCATGGAGAGCCCTGAGCTTCTGGCAGTTTCTGGTGTTGTGGTTGTAGACATTGTGAAAGGCGTAGAACGGCCGCTTGCACTTGGATGACTCGGGGTGGTCGTAGCCGCGCTTGGTCTCTGGCTCTGCCACAAGCACGGCTGGCCCCTTACGCTTTGTGTCCTTGGTCTTGGTCTTCGTGTCTTCTGGATCAGCATCAGGGAGCTCGAGGAGGGAGAGGTGTCCCTCCTCATCCCTCGCACACTTGTTTGCCATGTTGAACATCTCCAGAGCAGTGCAGAGGTCCTCATGGATGGTGAGCTCCTCCTTCATCTTGACGTCACGGACGCCATCAGTGAACGCAGAGATGATGGCCTCTTCCGACACCTTGGGAATCTTGAGGCAGACGTTGTTGAAGCGCTGGATGTACTTATGCAGGGCTCCCTAGGTTGCTGCTTGACGCGGCGTAGGTCGCCCGCGGCCGGCGGACGGTCGCGAGTGCCCTGGAAGTTGGCGATGAATCGGCCGCGCATCTCCTCCCAGGAAGAAACCGACCCCTCGGTTAGGTTCAGGAGCCAAGAACATGCGTCGTCCTTGAGGGCCATCGGAAACCAGTTTGCCATGATCTTCTCGTCGCCGTTGGCCGCCTCAGTGCTCGGCTCGTAGAGTTGTAGGAACTCGGCGGGGTCCGCGGTGCCGTCGTAGCGTGGAGGCAGGTCAGGCTTGAACTTGCTCGGCCAGACGATGTTGCGGAGCTTTGTAGTGAATGCACGGCATCCTGCCGTGGCCACCGGAGGTCGTCGAGGGGGTGGAACGTAGTTTTTGTGCACGCACGCCGCCACCTCATGTGGCGGCTCGCGAGCCTGGTGCTGGGGTGTTGGAAACACGCGCATCTCTCCTTGGGGACATTGCACCACCTAGCAGCTCACGTTATCTCGAGGCAGCGTCGGGCACTGCGGGTCGCGTCATGGAGACATACGCCTTGGATCGACGATGGCGCCCCAGGTCGGAGGCGGAGGAGGAGCCCCGTGCGCGACGTCACCCACTGCAGGTGGTTGCTGAGGCAGCAAGCAAGCCGGCCCATCGGAGCCCCCATGCGCGACGCTGATGAGCTCGGCGATGCGCTCGAGCCACTCCTTGTAGAGATCACCCACGGGACGGTAGTGAAGGAGCACACGTGCCGTGAGCAGGGCCGCCTGCGCATCCAACTGGCCGCAGCGCACGTGGGATGATGAAGTTGCTGGGGTGAGCGACGTAGTAGCAGTGCGGCCATCACGGCGCACCAACATGTGCAGCGATGAAGCTTGCTGCTCGTGGCCGGTAGGGCCTGTGGTGGCGTTGGCCACCAGAGAAGGAGCACGGCGGGCACAGCCGTCACCCGCCGGAGCAGTCTGAGCGACGCGGGCGGCAACCGCGACCCGACGCTTGGCGCGAGCCCTGCGCGCGTCGGCCGTGGAGATGTCGGAGTAGAGGCGGATCGACCGACGGAAGGAAGATCCGATGAACCCCTACCTAGTGCGCCAAATGTTGGATTTCAGGATCCGGCAACCCGTGAGAGGTTCGAACACTGGGCTGCATGCGGAGATCTCAACCTGCCCATCCTGCCTACTCGCGATCCTCCCTAGCCTAGCGCTAAGAGCCCACAAAGACACAAAGACACAGAGATTTATACTAGTTCGGGCCACCGTTGTGGTGTAATACCCTACTCTAGTGTGGTGTGGTGGATTGCCTCGAGGGGCTATGGATGAACTGGTTACAAAGGATGAACAAGTCTCGGGAGGTGAGGTGTTCTTGAGCTGGTGTTGTGCTCTACTTGTTCTGGTTTTCGGTCACTTTCTATGGGGGTGGCTAAGTCCTATATATAGTGCCTTTGTCCTCCTCCCAAATATGAGCGGGAAGGGATTCCACAACGGCGTGATTTGAAAGGGGACAAATAGTATAGTCTATCCTGAAAAAAGTTGTCTTCGCCTGCGAAAAGCCTCTTGCCGTGACGCTGCGGTGGGCTCAGTGATGACCTCCGTCTTGCCGTCCTGGCGGTCTTGGTCTCGCTGCACCAGAATGGAAACCTTTGGCTGATTCCTCAGGACTCCGCGCCTGTGTCTTGCCCCCCTTGCACCGAAGAGGAAACCTATGCTCTGTGGCCGCCTGGCGCCAACCTGGCGCCCGCAGGGCTTTGGTCGTCATGGCTCATGTCAGCTGAGCCTCATGAGGTAGCTGCATAGAACTCTCCACCCCTCAGGAGCCCTCCTGAGGAGGCCAATTCCTTTGGGGTCTTGGCGTCGCCTGCCTCGCGAGGCTTGGCCCCTCGCGAGGGTCTTGCTGTGTTGGTGTTGAAGCTGGGCCGTACCAGGCCGTTGATGGAGCCATGTGGTGGGCCGCAGGCAGGAAGGACTGGATAGTCCCAAGTCCAGGATGCCGATACTATGCATGTTACATGTCATTCCAAAGCTTTACCTGCCTTTCTCTATATCTTTATCTAAAGTTTTGACCTATGTTGTCATCAATTACAAAAAATGGGGAGATTGAAAGCACAAGTGCTCCCTGGGTGATTTCGGTAATTAATGTCAACATATCTCTTGTTGGACTAATACTTTCATCTAGTATATTTCAGATAAGTCCAACAGTGGAGTGGCATGGACAAGAGGATGTGGAACCCCTTCAAGATGCTAAGGACAAGGGATTGGCTCAAGCTCAAAGGTCAGGACTCTACATTTTCTATTTCAGTGCTCCAAGATCACATTGAGTCCGTAGGAAATCCAATACTATTAAAAGGGGATGAGGTGTTGCTTAATGGCTTGCTTGCTCAAAGTGCTTAGTGATATGCTCCAAAGCCCTCAACCACTTTCTCATATCCACATATGTCCCATACCAAAAGTCAAACTCGGCCCCACTGATTTGATCTATCCGGCACCACCGAGTTCATTTTACATAGCCACTGCCAAAAACCCTAATCGATTCGGTCCCACCGATGGGATCTCGGTCTCACCGAGATGGGCTTGCAAACTCTCTGTTGCCTATTGCAATAATTTCGGTCTCACCGAAAATATGCAATCGGTCCCATCAAGTTTGCTTGACCAACTCTCTGTTTCGCTTATTACCAAAATCGGTCCCACCGAGTTTGTGTAATCGGCCAAACCGAGATGAGGTTTTACCCTAACTGTACCACATCGGTCCTACCGAGTTAATCATATCGGTCCCACCGAAATGCCTAACGGTCACATTATGAACTAAATCGGTCTGATCGAGTTTTTGTATTGGGTCTCACCGAATTTGGTAAATTGTGTGTAACGGTTAGATTTTGTGTGGAGGCTATATATACCCCTCCACCCTCTCTTCATTCGTGGAGAAAGCCATCAGAATGTGTCTACACTTCCAGCATTCATTTTCTGAGAGAGAACCACCTACTCATGTGTTGAGACCAAGATATTCCATTCCAACCGCATAAATCTTGATCTCTAGCCTTCCCCAAATTGCTTTCCACTCAAGTCATCTTTCCACCAAATCCAATCCTATGAGAGAGAGTTAAGTGTTGGGGAGAATATCATTTGAAGCATAAGAGCAAGGAGATCATCATCAACACACCATCTATTACCTTTTGGTGAGTGGTGTCTCCTAGATTGGTTAGGTGTCACTTGGGAGCCTCCGTCAATATTGTGGATGAACCAAGGAGTTTGTACGGGCAAGGAGATCACCTACTTCATGAAGATCTACAGTAGTGAGGCAAGTCCTTCGTGGGCGATGGCCATGGTGGGATAGACAAGGTTGCTTCTTCGTGGACCCTTCGTGGGTGGAGCCCTCCATGTACTCGCGCAGCCATTACCCTTCATGGGTTGAAGTCTCCATCAACGTGGATGTAATATAGCACCACCTATCAGAACCACGCCAAAAATCTCCGTGTCTCCAATTGCATATGCACACTCCAATCCCGTCCCTTTACTTTGTTGCAAGTTTCATGCTTTACTTTCCGCTGCTCATATACTCTTTGCATGCTCGCTTGAATTGTATTAATTATGCTTGAAATTGTGTTAATCTACCACCTCAACTTGAAAAACTTAAAAACTGCCAACTTTGTGTGTTGAGGGTCTAATCACCCCCCCCCCTCTAGACACCTCTTCTCGATCCTTTCAACCCCCTCTGGTACTTATTTGCTCCAATATTCCTCAAATATTCCAGAAAAATTCCTCATAAAGTTTCAACTCATTTGGTGTTGTGCAGAATAGGTAGCCTGACATAGCTTTTTCAGGTCCAGATTTCCAGCTGCCAGAATTCTCCCCCTTTGTTTATACCTTGCATATTATGAGAGAAAAGGCATTAGAATTACTCCAACAAGCATTATTATACAATAAAACAACATAAATAATAGTAGGTAAACATGATGAAAAATGGACATATCAACTCCCCCAAGCATAGACCTCGCTTGTCCTCAAGCGAAGACCGAAATAAAAAAACATGTCCACATGCTTAGAGAGAGAGGTGTCAATAGAAACAAAAATACGGACATAGAAACATCATGTAATTTATTATAACAGCAACGAACTTTAACTTAAAACTTTCATCATAGAACTTTTATCATAGACTTCACATGAACAAGTGACAATTCATCACAACATCAAAGTATAAAGCATAAACTATATTGGAAACCAACAAACTATGTTCTCAGTCAACTTTGCAACTACAATTCATCATCTTTTTAGGAAGGGTCATGTATCGGAGCCTTTAGGCAAGTCCACATACTCAACCATCATTCAGTCTTCTATGATTGCTAACACTCACCGCGTACACATGAGCAAAACGTTTCAACCGGACACATAGAAACATAGGGGCTTATAGTTTCGCCTCCCAACGTATTCACCTCAAGGGTGATGTCAACAATAATAACTCATTCTACCCATATTTAACTGGCTATATGTGTCTAGATCTTTCCTCGCCACATGATGCTTGCCAAAGGAGAAAATAAAAAGGAATAGAGAGAAAAACTTTGACTCTTGCATGAAAGTAAATACATGAAAGTAAAAGATAGGCCCTTCGCAGAGGGAAGCAGAGGTTGTCATGTGCTTTTTGTTCGTATGCTCAACCCCTTAGTGCAAGAGAATGTCACGTTATATTGCCCCTTGTGATGGAAACCTTTACTATGCAATCTGTCGCTTTTATTCTTCGCCATCACAAGTTCGTACAATGCTCAATTTTCCCTTACACTAAATGATCTTACACTTTTGGAAGCAATTTTTATTGCCCTTTTTGCACCGATGACAACTTACTTGAAGGATCTTACTCAATCCATAGGTAGGTATGGTGGACTCTCAAACTAGATTTGAGTTTAGGGGTTTTGGATGCACAAGTAGTATGTCTACTTAGTGCGGAATTTTTGGCTAGCAAAGATTGGGGCAAACACCACATGTTGAAGGATCTATGACAATATAACTTCTATGTGAATATGAACAAACATAATTCATTACGTTGTCCTCCTTGTCCAACGTCAACAATTTTGGCATATAATTTTTTGATGGGTGCTCACAATCACAAAAGATTTCAAGGATAGTGTATTTGCATGTGAATCTTATCTTCCCTTATTAATTCTTTCATGAGTTGCATCATTGACCAATGCTATGTTTGTAAACCTAAAATAAAATTTTCTACTTATACTTTTCCTTGTGTAATGTCATCACTTACCATAAGATTAGCATATGATCTTTTTCATTTATTTCCTTTCTTTTTGTTGAAACAAGAAAGTAAAGAAGGCAAAACTCAAACTAAACTTTATTGTATATCTCACACATGATTACAAAAATTGATCACTAAGCAAACACTTGGAAAGAAAGGATCAAACTAAACTTTTATTCATCTAAAGCAAAAGATAACCAAGGGTAGAACTAAGAACAGTAAAGGCAAAATATAGTGGAGATGATACGATACCGGGGCACGTCCCCCAAGCTTGGCGAAAGCCAAGGGGAGTGTCCATAACTGATACTCAATTTTATTTTGGTGATGAAGAAGGAGGTGGTGGTGATGAAGTAGAAGCAATCCGGTCCTTAAGGACCGAGAGACTCTCCAATCTTCAGATGACGCTCCGGAGGGAGATGCAGAATATTTTCACAAGTGAAATACTTATTTTGTATACAAACTATTTCAATGACCCTGAAGGCTGCAATCTTAGTGGGGGTAAGATGAGCATAGTAAGGTTTAAGGAAATATTCCTCTTCCTCATCAGTAGGCAATGCTTGCTCGACCATCAGCACTTGATCTCCGGTGGCCTCCTAGCTCTTGTCCTACTTGGCTGCTCAAACGGGATCTTCCCTCTTCAGCTCGATCTTCATCAACCAAGCATCCTCTTACATATGGTTAGAGGAAGAAGAAGACATGATGCCTGGCTCAACAGATCTAACAGAAAACAGTGAGAAAATAAAAAAGGAGATTTCTCCTGATACTGAGGTCAAAGCGTTTGGGGGGTATTAAAGATTTTTTTTATCTTGGGGAACAAGCAAAACAGAAGCGGAGTCTGGAAAGTACCCGAGGTGGGTGATGACCCACAAGTATAGGGGATCTATAGATAGTACTTTCGATAAGTAAGAGTGTCGAACCCAACGAGGAGCAGAAGGAAATGACAAGCGGTTTTCAGTAAGGTATTCTCTACAAGCACTAAAATTGTAGGTAATAGATAGTTTTGTGATAAGATAATTTGTAACGGGTAACAAGCAATGAAAGTAAACAAAGTGTAGCAAGGTGGCCCAATCCTTGTTGTAGCAAAGGACGAGCTTGGACAATTTTTTATAATGAGAAAAGCATCCCACTTATGATTAACCCCTATTGCAAGCATCCGCAACTACAAAAGAAGTATTAAGGTAAACCTAACCATAGCATGAAACTAGTGGATCCAAATCAGCCCCTTACGAAGCAACTTATAAACTAGGGTTTAAGCTTCTGTCACTCTAGCAACCCATCATCTACTTATTACTTCCCAATGCCTTCCTCTAGACCCAAATAATGGTGAAGTCTCATGTAGTCGATGTTCACATAACACCACTAGAGGAGAGACAACATACATCTCATCAAAATATCGAACGAATACCAAATTCACATGACTACTAATAGCAAGACTTCACCCATGTCCTCAGGAACAAACATAACTACTCACAAAGCATATTCATGTTCATGATCAGAAGAGTATTAATATGCATTAAGGATCTGAACATATGATCTTCCACCAAGTAAACCAACTAGCATCAAGTAGAAGGAGTAATCAACACTACTAGCAACCCACATGTACCAATTTGTGGTTTTCATACAAGATTGGATACAAGAGATGAACTAGGGTTTTGAGAGGGGATGGTGCTAGTGAACATGTTGATGGATATTGACCCCTCCCGATGAGAGGATCATTGGTGATGGCGATGGTGATGATTTCCCCCTCCCAGAGGGAAGTTTCCCCGGCAGAACAGCTCCGCCGGAGCCCTAGATTGGTTCCGCCAAGGTTCCACCTCGTGGCGGCGGAGTTTCGTCCCGTAAGCTTGCTTATGAATTTTTCCAGGGTAAAAGCCTTCATATAGCAGAAGATGGACACCGGAGGGCCACCAGGGGGCCTAGGAGACAAGGGGCGCGCCTAGTAGGGGGGCGCGCCCGCCACCCTCCTGGCCAGGGTGTGGGCCCACTCTGGTATTTTCTTCGCTCAATAATTCTAAAGTGACTTCCGTGGAGTTTCAGGATTTTTGGAGCTGTGCAGAATAGGTTTCCAATATTTGCTCCTTTTCCAGCCAGAATCCCAGCTATCGGCATTCTCCCTCTTCATGGTAAACCTTGTAAAATAATAGATAATAGACATAAGTATTGTGGCATAACGTGTAATAATAGCCCATAATGCAATAAATATTGATATAAAAGCATGATGCAAAATGGACGTATCAACTCCCCCAAGCTTAGACCTCGCTTGTCCTCAAGTGGAAGCCGAAATCAAAAAATATGTCCACATGTTTAGAGATACAGGTGTCGATAAAAATAAAATACGGACATGAGGGCATCATGATCATTCTTATAACAACAACATAAATAGATTTTATCATATGATTTCTTATGCTCAAGTAACAATCTTTTCACAATGTCAAGTATGGAACATAAACTTCATTGAGAACTAACAAACTATAATCTCAGTCATTGAAGCAATTGCAATTATTCATAACATCGCAAAGAGTCAAAAATAGAGCTTTTCAGCAAGGCCACATACTCAACTATCATATATTCTTCTACAATTGCTAACACTCACGCAATACTTATGGTTATGGAGTTTTAATCGGACACCGAGAAAGATAGGGGCTTATAGTTTCGCCTCCCAACGTATTCACCTTTGGGTGATGTCAACAATTATAATTCATGCTTACTTACATCCAATTGGATATATGTATCAGGATCTTTCGAACACGAGGTGCTTGCCAAAGGATAAAATGAAAAAGGGAAAGGTGAAGATAACCTTGACTCTTGCATAAAGTAAAAGACATAAAGTAAAAGATAGGCCCTTCGCAGAGGGAAGCAGAGGTCGTCATGTGCTTTTAGGGTTGGATGCACAAAATCTTAATGCAAAAGAACGTCACATTATATTGCCACTTGTGATATGAACCTTTATTATGAAGTCCGTCGCTTTTATTACTTCCATACCACACAATCTTATAAAGCTTATTTTCTCCGCACTAATAAGTCATACGTATTTAGAGAGAAATTTTTATTCCTTGCAACATGACAACTTACTTGAAGGATCTTACTCAATCCATAGGTAGGTATGGTGGACTCTCATGGCAAAACTGGGTTTAAGGATATTTGGAAGCACAAGTAGTATTTCTACTTGGTGCAAGGAATTTTGGCTAGCATGAGGGGGGAAAGCAAGCTTAACATGTTGGGAAGATCAATGACAATATACTTTAAATGAGATGTGAGAAAACATAAACCATTACGTTGTCTTCCTTGTCCAACATCAACTCTTTAGCATGTCATACTTAATGAGTGCTCACAATCATAAAAGATGTCCAAGATAGTATATTTATATGTGAGAACCTCTCTTTCTTTATTACTTCCTATTAATTGCAACGATGACCAAAACTATGTTTTGCCAACTCTCAACAACTTATATAACTCATACTCTTTATATGTGAAGCCATTACTATCCATAAGATCAATATGAACTCTTTTATTCTTTTTGTTCTTTTTATTTTCTCAAGATCATAGCAAGATAGCAAAGCCCTTGACTCAACACTAATCCTTATTATAGATAGCTCACGGACTCGATTACATAAAGAGATCACAAAGCAAAACTCAAAACTAAATCATACCCAAAACTTTATTCTACTAGATCAAGATACTACTAAAAGGATCGAACTAAGAAAAATGGTAAAGATACGAGTGTGATGGTGATATGATACCGGAGCACCTCCCCCAAGCTTGGCAGTTGCCAAGGGGAGTGCCCATACCCATGTAATTATGTCTCCTTCTTCAGGGTTGGTGTTGTGATCTTCTTGGCGATGCTTCCTCTCAGGATACGATTCTCCTCCTCGAGCTTATTAACTTGTTGTTTGAGGTCCATATTTTCCTTGCGGAGCTTGCCAGTGATGGCTAAAGCTCCTTTTACCCAAGGATGCTGCATAGCTTCTAGAGAATAGGTGACACTCTTTTTCATATTTTCATAAGAAAGAAATTTAACGTTGGAAGGGATGACCGAATTTGGAATAGCCGAGCTGTGTAGTTCCCCCATCATGAATTCTTCTTGGAAGCGAGAGGTAACTTCTTGATCTTCCTCCATGCCATCTATCCTTTTCAAGTCGGCCTCCATCTCATCCTCCGTTGATGGTCCAAAGTGATAAGCAGCGCTGTTTGCTCCTGGACATGGCGTCGGGTGAGACACCCGACTCTCCCCGACTGACTCTCGAGAAGACATCTTGCTCTAAATCTGTAACAGAGACAGCTCGAAACTGAAACAGAATATTTTTGCGTGGTACGGTGGTCAAAACCTTTGGGAGATTATATAATGAATATTTACCGACCAAAAGAAGTAACATGCAAGAAAAGGAGTCCGGGAGGCACACGAGGTGCCCAAGAGATAGGGGGCGCCCAGTAAGGGTGGGCGCGCCCTCCACCCTCGTGGAGGCCTCGTGTCCTTCCCAGATCACTTCTTGCTTTCTAAAATTCTTAAATATTCCAAAACGGAGAAAAATCACCATTAGAATTGCTTTGGAGTCGGTTTACTTACTGTACCACATACCTATTCCTTCTCGGAGTCTAAAACTTTCTGGAAGGTGTCCCTTATGTATTCCACCGGGGTTACGGTCTCAATAATATTAGTTTCAACATTGATAGGATTACCTCAGATATAATGTTTGATTCTTTGACCGTTCACCACCCTCGGACTTGTGCCTTCGAAGTTGTTGATTTTTATGGCACCGGAACGATAGACCTCCTCGATAACGTCAGGACCTTCCCATTTAGAGAGAAGTTTTCCTGCAAAAAATCTTAAACGAGAGTTGAATAGCAACACATAATCACCTACGTTAAATTCATGCTTTTGTATTCTTTTGTCATGCCATCTTTTAACTTTTTCTTTGAACAGTTTGGCATTCTCATAGGCTTGGGTTCTCTAGTCATCAAGTGAGCTAATGTCAAACAACCTCTTCTCACCGGCAAGTTTGAAGTGATAGTTGAGCTCTTTAATAGCCCAATATGCTTTATGTTCAAGTTCGAGAGGTAAGTGACATGCTTTTCCATAAGCCATCTTATACAGAGACATACCCATAGGATTTTTGTATGCAGTTCTATAGGTCCATAATGCATCATCAAGTTTCTTGGACCAATTCTTTCTAGATCTATTATCAGTCTTTTGCAAAATTAATTTGAGCTCTCTATTTCTCAACTCTACTTGACCGCTAGACTGTGGGTGATAAGGAGATGCAATTCTATGATTAACATCATACTTAGCAAGCATCTTACGGAAAGCACCATGAATAAAATGTGAACCACCATTAGTCATAAGATATCTAGGGACTCCAAACCTCGGAAAAATAACTTCTTTAAGCATCTTAATAGAGGTGTTATCATGAGCACTACTAGTTGGAATAGCTTCTACCCACTTAGTAACGTAATCAACAGCAACTAAAATATGTGTGTATCCATTAGAGGCCAGAAAAGGTCCCATATAATCAAAACCCCAAACATCAAATGGTTCAATAACAAGAGAATAATGCATAGGCATTTCTTGACGTCTACTAATATTACCAATTCTTTGACATTCATCACAAGACAAGACAAACTTACGAGCATCTTTGAAGAGAGTAGGCCAATAAAAACCGGATTGCAATACCTTATGTGCAGTTCTATCTCTAGCGTGGTGTCCTCCATATGGTTCGGAGTGACACTTGCGTAGGATCTGTTCTTGTTCATGATCAGGTACACAACGTCTAATAACACCATCTACTCCTTCTTTATAAAGGTGTGGGTCATCCCAGAAGTAATGTCTTAAATCATAAAAGAACTTTTTCTTTTGCTGGTATGTGAAACTAGGTGGTATAAATTTAGCAACAATGTAATTAGCATAATCAGCATACCATGGAGCAGTACAAGAAGCATTAACGACCGCTAATTGTTCATCAGGAAAGCTATCATCAATAGGTAGTGGGTCATCAAGAACAATCTCTAACCTAGGAAAGTTGTCTGCAACAGGGTTCTCAGCTCCCTTTCTATCAATAATATGCAAATCAAATTCTTGCAGCTAGAGAACCCATCTAATAAGTCTAGGCTTAGCATCTTTCTTTTCCATAAGATATTTAATAGCAGCATGATCAGTGTGAATAGTAACTTTAGAATCAACAATACAAGGTCTGAACTTATCACAAGCAAATACAACTGCTAAGAATTCTTTTTCAGTAGTAGCATAATTTCTCTGGGCAGTGTCAAGAGTTTTACTAGCATACTAGATAACATTCGATTTCTTATGAACTCTTTGCCCTAGAACAACACCTATAGTATAATCACTAGCATCACACATAATTTCAAAGGGTAAATTCCAATTAGGTGGCTGAATGATAGGTGCAGTGATCAAAGCTTTCTTAAGTATTTCAAATGCTTCTACATAATCATCATCGAAGACAAAAGGAATATCGTTTTGCAATAAATTAGTCAGAGGCCTAGAGATTTTAGAAAAGTCCTTAATGAACCTCCTGTAAAAACCGGCATGACCGAGGAAACTTCTTATACCTTTTATGTCCTTGGGACATGGCATCTTTTCAATAGCATCAACGTTAGCTCTATGAACTTCAATACCTCTTTCAGAAAATTTATGCCCCAAGACAATGCCTTCATTAACCATAAGGTGCCACTTTTCCCAATTCAAGACGAGACTAGTGTCTTCACATCTCTGCAAAACTCGATCAAGGTTGCTCAAGCAACCATCAAAAGAGGATCCATAAACGGAGAAATCATCCATGAATACCTCACAAATCTTTTCACATAAGTCAGAGAATATAGCCATCATACATCTTTGAAAGGTAGCAGGTGCATTACATAAACCAAAAGGCATACGTCTATAAGCAAAAGTACCGAAAGGGAAAGTAAAAGTAGTTTTTGATTGATCTTCCACTGAGACAGGTATTTGAGAGAAACTAGAATAACCATCTAGAAAGCAGAAATGTGTATGTTTGGATAGTCTTTCTAGAATTTGATCAATAAAAGGTAAAGGGTAATGATCTTTCTTAGTATCTTTATTTAATTTACGGAAATTGATTACCATCCTATAACCTGTAATAATTCTTTGCGGGATCAATTCATCTTTATCATTAGGAACAACAGTTATACCTCCCTTTTTAGGAACGCAATGGACAAGACTCACCCAATCACTATCAGCAACGGGATAAATTATACCTGCCTCAAGGAGCTTTAGTATCTCCTTTCTTACCTCTTCTTTCATCTTAGGATTTAACCGTCATTGAGGATCTCTAACTGGTTTGGCATCTTTCTCCATTTTAATTTTGTGTTGACATAGAGTGGGACTAATGCCCTTAAGATCATCCAGAGTATATCCAACAGCAGCACGGTGCTTCTTTAGAGTTTTCAATAATCTTTCCTCTTCTTTCTCTGAAAGATTAGCACTAATAATAACAGGATATATCTTCTTTTCATCAAGATAAGCATATTTAAGATTACCAGGTAAAGGTTTAAGCTCAAACACGGGATCAACCTTGGGTGGAGGGGGATCCCCTAGGATTTCAACAGGTAAGTTGTGTTTCAGAATAGGACCCTGTTGAAGGAATACTTTATCTATTTCCCTTCTTTCGTCCATAAACATATCATTTTCATGGTCTAGCAAATATTGTTCTAACGGATCGGTAGGAGGCACGGCAATAGAAGCAAGACCAATAATCTCATCCTTACTAGGTGATTCTTTATCACAGGGTTGTCTATGAAACTTAGCAAAATTAAACTCATGAGACATATCCCCTAAGCCAATTGTAACAATATCTTTTTCACAATCAATCCTAGCATTAACAGTATTCAAGAAGGGTCTACCAAGTATAATGGGACAAAAGTCATCTTGTGGGGAACCAAGAACAAGAAAATCAGCAGGATATGTAACTTTCCCACACAAGACTTCAACATCTCTAACAATCCCAACTGGTGCAATAGTATCTTAATTGGCAAGCTTAATTGTAACATCAATACCTTCTAACTCAGCGGGTGCAATATCATGCATAATTTCTCTATATATAAGGAAATAGGTATTGCACTAGCACTAGCACCCATATCACATAAGCCATGATAACAATGATCTCCTATTTTAACAGAAATAACAAGCATGCCTACAACAAGTCTATGTATCATAGCATCGGGTCTAGCAATATTAGCAGTTTCACCACATAAGTAAATAACATGCCCATCTATATTATCATCCAAGAGATCTTTAACCATAGCAATACTTGGTTCAACTTTGATTTGCTCAGGGGGTGTATAAGTTCTAGTATTACTCTTACCAACAATAGTTGAAGATTTAGCATGATCCTTTATCCTAATAGGAAAAGGTGGTTTCTCAACATAAGTAGTAGGAACAATAGGATCATTATAAGTGCTAGTCTTTTCTTCAACTGTAATAGGTGCAACTACTTTTACTTCAACATGAGGATTATATTTAAAGAACTTCTCCTTAGGGAGATCAACGTGACTAGCAAAAGATTCACAAAAGGCAGCTACTATCTCAGAGTCAAGTCCATATTTAGCGCTAAATCCACAAAAAGCATTGGTATCCATAAAAGATTTAACACAATCAAACTTAGGTGTCATACCTGACTCCTTACCATCGTCGGAACCCCAATCTTCAGAGTTGCGTTTAATTCTTTCCAATAAGTCCCACTTGAATTCAATAGTCTTCAGCATATAAGAACCAGCACAGGAAGTATCGAGCATGGTGCGATCATTGAGAGAAAGCCGAGCATAATTTTTTTGAATAATCATATCTCTTGAGAGCTCATTATTGGGGCAGGAATATAACATTGACTTAAGCCTCCCCCAAGCTTGAGCGATGCTTTCTCCTTCATGAGGCCAGAAATTATATATGTAATTATGATCACGATGAACAAGATGCATAAGATAGAACTTCTGGTGAAATTCCAACTTCAATCATTTATATTTCCAAGATCCCGTATCATCACATAGCATATACCATGTCAATGCATCTCCCTTCAATGATAAAAGGAAGACCTTCCTCTTAACAACATCATTAGGTATACCTACAAGCTTAAATAATCCAAAAACTTCATCCAAAAAGATAAGGTGTAAATCGGGATGTAATGTTCCATCTCCTGCAAAGGGATTAGCTAGCAGTTTCTCTATCATACCCAAAGGAATCTCAAAGTAAACATTTTCAGTAGGTTCAGTAGGTTGAGGAGCAACTCTTTTCTCTACTGGTCGGGGCGAAGATACCCCGAACAATCCCCTCAAAGGATTAGTTTCCATAGTAACAAGTTACAAAAAATTTCAGCACACTATATAAATGTTTCCTTACCAAGTTCCACTCACCAAAGGCGCTTCACTCCCCGGCGATGGCGCCAGAAAAGAGTCTTGATGACCCACAAGTATAGGGGATATATTGTAGTACTTTTGATAGGTAAGAGTGTCGAACCCAACGAGGAGCAGAAGGTAATGACAAGCGGTTTTTGAGTAAGGTATTCTCTGCAAGCACTGAAATTGTAGGTAACAGATAGTTTTGTGATAAGATAATTTGTAACGGGTAACAAGCAATGAAAGTAAACAAAGTGCAGCAAGGTGGCCCAATCCTTTTTGTAGCAAAGGACAAGCCTGTACAATTTCTTATAATGAGAAAAGCACTCCCGAGAACACATGGGAATTATCGTCAAGCTAGTTTTCATCACGCTCATATCATTCGCATTTGGTACTTTGATAATTTGATATGTGGGTGGACCGGTGCTTGGGTACTGCCCTTTCTTGGAAAAGCATCCCACTTATGATTAACCCCTATTGCAAGCATCCGCAACTACAAAAGAAGTATTAAGGTAAACCTAACCATAGCATGAAACTAGTGGATCCAAATCAGCCCCTTACGAAGCAACTTATAAACTAGGGTTTAAGCTTCTGTCACTCTAGCAACCCATCATCTATTTATTACTTCCCAATGCCTTCCTCTAGGCCCAAATAATGGTGAAGTGTCATGTAGTCGATGTTCACATAACACCACTAGAGGAGAGACAACATACATCTCATCAAAATATCAAACGAATACCAAATTCACGTGACTACTAATAGCAAGACTTCACCCATGTCCTCAGGAACAAATGTAACTACTCACAAAGCATATTCATGTTCATGATCAGAGGAGTATTAATATGCATTAAGGATCTGAAACATATGATCTTCCACCAAGTAAACCAACTAGCATCAACTACAAGGAGTAATCAACACTACTAGCAACCCACAGGTACCAATTTGTGGTTTTGATACAAGATTGGATACAAGAGATGAACTAGGGTTTTGAGAGGGGATGGTGCTGGTGAAGATTTTGATGGAGATTGACCCCCTCCCGATGAGAGGATCGTTTGTGATGACGATGGTGATGATTTCCCCCTCTCAAAGGGAAGTTTCCCCGGCAGAACAGCTCCGCCGGAGCCCTAGATTGGTTCCGCCAAGGTTCCGCCTCGTGGCGGCAGAGTTTCGTCCCTTCAGCTTGCTTATGATTTTTTTCCAGGGTGAAAGCCTTCATATAGTAGAAGATGGACACCGGAGGGCCACCAGGGGGCCCAGGAGACAGGGGGCGCCAAGTAGGGGGGCGCGCCCCCACCCTCCTGGCCAGGGTGTGGGCCCCCTCTGGTATTTTCTTCACTCAGTAATTCTTATTAATTCCAAAAGTGACTTATGTGGAGTTTTAGGATTTTTGGAGCTGTGCAGAATACGTTTCCAATATTTGCTCCTTTTCTAGCCAGAATCCCAGCTGTCGGCATTCTCCCTCTTCATGTTAAACCTTGTAAAATAAGAGAGAATAGCCATAAGTATTGTTATATAACGTGTAATAACAGCCGATAATGCAATAAATATTGATATAAAAGCATGATAAAATGGACGTATCAGTGGGCACAACCCAACGGGGCGCGTGTGGCAAGCCAGGCGCGCCCTGGTGGATTGTGCCCACTAGGGTCACATTCCTAGAAGTTTCTTATTTTCCTAATTTTCTAAACATTCCAAAACCGACAAAAAATATTTTTGCAGATTTTTCGGAGTCTGTTTACTTACCGTATCACGTACCTCCCTTTTTCATGATTCTAGAGTGTTCCGTAAGGTTTCTTTTATGCGTTCTTCTGGTGTCATAGTTTGGATAATATTGCTTTCAACATTAATGGGTGTACCTGAGATATAATGTTTTATTCGTTACACATTAACAATCTTCGGGTTAGAACCTTCGGCATTATTTATTTTTGATAGCTCCCGATCAATAGAACTCCTCGATAACATAGGGTCCTTCCCATATGGAGAGGAGTTTTCCTGCAAAGAATCTGAAATTCGAGTTGTACAAAAGAACATATTCTCCAACCTTGATGTCATGCTTTTGGATTCTTTTGTCATGCCATCTTTTAACTTTTTCTTTGAATAACTTGGCATTTTCATAAGCTTGGGTTCTCCATTCATCTAATGAGCAAACATCAGATAATCTCTTTTCACCAGCAAGTTTGAAATCATAGTTAACTTTTTTGATTAACCAATATGCTTTATGTTCTAACTCAAGAGGCAGATGACAAGGTTTTCCATAAACCATTTTATAAGGAGACATACCCATAGGATTTTTATATGCTATTTTATAGGCCCAAAGTGCATCATCTAGTTTCTTAGACCAATTCTTACGGGACCTATTGACAGTCTTTTGTAAGATTAGTTTTTTTCTCTATTGATAATTTCAACTTGACCACTAGACTGAGGATGATAAGGTGACGCAATTCTATGGTTAACATCATATTTAGCAAGCACTTTACAGAAGGCACCATGAATAAAGTGTGAACCACCATCAGTCATTAAATATCTAGGGACTCCAAACCTTGGGAAAATAACTTCCTTAAGCATTTTAATAGTGGTGTTGTGATTAGCACTGCTGGTTGGAATAGCTTCTACCCACTTAGTAACATAATCAACAGCAACCAAAATATGTGTATACCCATTGGAGGAAGGAAAAGGTCCCATGAAATCAAATCCCCAAACATCAAATGGTTCAACAGCAAGTGAATAATTCATAGGCATTTCTTGACGCTTATCGATATTACCTATTCTTTGACATTCGTAACAAGATGGGACAAACTTACGGGCGTCCTTGAAGACAGTAGGCCAATAAAAACCAGATTGCAATACCTTATGAGTGGTTCTGTCTCCTGCGTGATGTCCTCCATAAGCCTCGGAGTGACATTTCCCTAGGATTTGTTCCTGTTCATGCTCAGGTACACAACGTCTAATAATACCATCTACTCCTTCTTTATAAAGATGTGGGTCATCCCAAAAGTAATGTCTTAGATCATAGAAGATTTTTTTCTTTTGTTGGTATGTGAAGCTAGGTGGTATGTGTTTAGCAACAATATAATTAGCATAATCAGCATATCAAGGTGTACTATTAGAAACATTTATTGCAGCTAATTGTTCATCAAGAAAGATATCATTAATAGGTTGTGGGTCATCAAGAATATTTTCAAGCCTAGACAAGTTATCAGCTACGAGGTTCTCGGATCCTTTCCTATCAGTGATATGCAAATCAAATTCTTGTAGCAGAAGAACCCACCTAATGAGTCTAGGTTTAGCATCTTTCTTTTCCATAAGATATTTTATAGCAGCATGATCGGTGTGAACAATCTCTTTAGAATCAACAATGTAAGATCTGAATTTATCACAGGCAAACACTACTGCTAAGAATTCCTTTTCAGTAGTAGCATAATTTCGTTGAGCACTGTCTAGGGTTTTACTAGCATAATGTATCTCCACCCATGGCGACCTCCCACCCCACCTCCACCCCCATCAACGGCGATCTACCTACTCCACTGTTGATCTAAGGATCCCTCCGACCATCACCTCCGGCGTCTTCTCCCCTCTCGGGTGACACTATTTTCTCATGATGACTAATTCTGGATCAACCCTTGGCTTGGATTTCTCCAAGGGTTTTGAGTTTGCGAATAAGGTGTTCAGATCTACTGGCTTTCCCTTCCATCCCACGGATGACACTAGCCATTTCATGATGGTTGTGTCTTTTGGACGGCATGAATTTCGACTCTCAAATGATTCTGTGGCAGTGGCTTTGGAGGTGGCCATTGGAGGTTCTGCCATTGAGTTGGGAGTTTCATGCATTCGGGACAAGGTTTTTTCCTTCAACGTTTCTTCCAAGAAAGTTGGCTTCTGTGTTCTTGATCTATGTTCTTTTGCTTCCCCACATTTTAAATGCGATTTTAATCTTTGGGGTCATGGTGGACCTAATTGGGAGCGTGAATTTTATCGTTGGAAATTAGAGTTCGATGCTAAGTGGATTCTGGTTAGTCCATCCAAACAACGTGCGGCTTTAGGGAGGTTGGCTATGCATCATCCACCTCGCAAGTCTACCATTAGATTGGGGCAAGCCAATATGATGAATCTTTCCTTTGCCACGCTGCAACAATATGATGCTTGTAAGGGTTACCAATACCATGCCACCCAGGAGAATATTCTAGCACTCTCTGCTGCGGGCTATGATTTTTTGGTGCATGAGAGGTCTATTGTTCCTCCCCCCACCGCCGGTGAACCTTCAATGGACAGTGGCGGCGCCTTCCATTGTTTTTGGTACTATTAGATCGCCGGTGATTCAGCGTCCGGATATTTTGGCCAACTCTACGCAACTGCATGATCTGCATGGCAGTGACGTGAATCTTTGCAATTCGGTCACGCCAGCCCAAGAATCCCATGTTGGGCCTGAGATAGCGGTTGGCTCGATTCTATCAGCCCCCAGGTGACTTGCACGGTCCCATTCCGTCAACACAGGAAGCTAATGCGGCGTTTGATGCTATGGTCGATGACATGGTGACCTGTCAGGACCCCGACTCAATGCCACATCGATCTAGCATGTAACACCTCATATCACTTTGCGGCCTCACACACGGTATCCCCACGGGTGTCGCCTTACCTTTGCCTGGGACCGTTTGCGCCTTTTGGCACACATATATGATAGTGTCGCTAGCATCCATATGATAAGGAGCCCGGGCTGACATGGCTAGTCGTAAACCCAAAGTGGCACAAACTTACAGGGACATGCATCCATGACCTAGCATCGAACGTGTCGGTCATCAGCGAGTGAATCCAGGCTATAGCACTGGGCTACTAAGACTCCGATGAACCGGGCTATAGCGGGCTAACAGGACTCCGTTATTCATCGCGTGACATTTCCCCGAAGGGACAGACACAGGAACGAAGAAGGACACATGCCGGCCAGCCTAAGTGTTCCGGAGTAGTAGCAAGCTACCATGGCTCAATGGAAACACTAGGAGACATTTCCCGGTAAGAGAGGCTACTAAGGATAAACAACTAGATAGTCAGATCCCACACATACCAAGCATTTCAATAACATACACACAATATGCTCGATATGTGCAAATACAACATGGCATCACAACATGACTCTACAACTCAAGTATTTATTCAATAGGCTCCGAAGAGCGAGATATTACAAACATGGGTCTCACAACCCAACATTCAGAGCATACAAGTTAAAGCACATGCGGAAGCTTAACATGTCTGAGTACAGACAACTACAAATGAAAAAGGCTAAGAAGCCTGACTATCTACTTGATCCTACCGAGGGCACAAGATCGTAGCTGAGGTAACAAGCTAAACGTCGAAGTCCAAGCGGAACACCTAGCGAGACTGAAGTCTCTCTGCAAAAACATAAATTAAGCAACGTGAGTACAAATGTACCCAGCAAGACTTACATCAGAACTAACTACATATGCATCATTATCAACAAAGGGGATGGTGGGGTTTAACTGCAGCAAGCCAGCTTTGACTCGGTGGCTATCCTGAACTACCACTGCAAGTAACTCTTTTGAGGTGGCGCACACGAGTCCACATATTCACCATATCAATACACCACTATGGATCCGCTCCCGTCTCCCTACGAGAACGCCATCCATAGCACTCATGCTTATCTTGCGTATTTTAGAGTATCCACTTTCACTTGTCTATGAACTGTACAGGCAACCTAGAAGTCCTTTACCACGGACATGGCTATTCGAATAGATGATGTTAACCCTGCAGGGGTGTACTTCTTCACACACGCTCTCACCACTTACCACCGTTTACACGACATGTACTCGGCAACCTTCAAGCGGAAGCCCAGCGAGGGTGTCGGCCATGACCTGACTAACCACACAAGTCTCTCGTCCAGGTTTATCGCCTATTCGGGTTCCATCCGCAAGGAGATCCGGCCGGGGTGTCACTCATGGCCCCAAACGATGTGAGCAGGGTTCCCAAGCCCACCATCCGGGTGCCACTTGGTACACCGTGCCACTGTGCCTAGTCTATCCCAAGCCCACCTGTACCGGGTGCCACTTGGTAGACTACTAACACTACCTACATACACCTGAAACTAGTTGCAACTCCAGGACAGAGATCGAGTTAATTAATAAGTTGAGAGAGTCAATTAAGGATCCCAATGTGTGGTAGTAGCTGTTCATGGATCACAAACACAAAACTCAGTTCCTGAGGACGGCTGCAATGAGACAACCCACCATGTACTCCTACATAGCCTCTCACCGCTACCTTTACCAAATTGTGTTCACACACTTAGCTCTCAACAGTAGGACATGTTCACCACATTCCAATTCATCCCCGATGAATCAGACCTGACACAACTCTAAGAAATAGCAGGCATGACAAACAAACATGAATGAGTAGGCACATCAGGGCTCAAACAACTCCTACTCATGCTAGTGGGTTTCATCTATTTACTGTGGCAATGACAGGTCATGCAGAGGATAAAGGGGTTCAACTACCGCAGCAAATAACAGTTGTATCGTTGTTGTCCTAATGCAGTAAAATAGAGCAGGAGCGAGAGAGTGGGATTGTATCGGAATGAACAAGGGGGTTTTGCTTGCCTGGCACTTCTGAAGATAGAAATAGTTCTTCATCGGTGTCATCGATCTCATCGTCGGTATCACGTCTATCGAGAGGGGACAAATACCGGCAAACAAGGAAGAACACAATCAATGCAATGCACAATATGATGCATGATCATGACATGGCAATATGCTGTGATTTGAGCTAATGCAACTAGCAGCAAGTTAAATGGAGTTGGTTTGAACCCTAGGTTCAAATTCAAACTCTACATGTGATTATTTAAATGCCATTCATATGATTTGTCCTAAACAGCAACTATAAGTTGTTCTAACATGCATGAAAATGATACAGATGGATAGATTGGATTTTTCTGATAATTTTTCATATATAATTTATTTCATTTGCAGATACGGTTGAATTTCTATGACTTTTACAAGTTTTAAACATTTTCTGGAATTTCCTGAATTAACAAAAACACCAGAAAAGCTTTATGACGTCAGCACTACGTCATGCTGACCTCAGCAGGTCAACACGGTCAGCCACGGTCAACCTGACGCGTGGGTCCCGCATGTCAGTGTAACATGGCAGGAGCAGAGGCTGACCAGTGGGGCCAGGTCAAAGCTGACTGGGCCGGTCAAACCTGACAGCCTGGGCCCACTGGAGTTAATCTAATCCTAGTTAGAAACTAATCCAGGTTAATTAAGGGCTGTGGGGCCCGTCTGTAAGTGAGCTAGGGGTTAGTTAGTGGCGGTATTATCGGGTGGTTAGCCGCTAATGACGTGCCACGTCAGCTTCGCCGGAGTATGGCCGGCAGCGACCTCAAGCCACGGCGGCGTCCGTCGGAGTTGCGCCAGAGGCGACGGATCGATGCGCCCAGGGCACCAGGAGGTAGCCCATGCCCGTGCTCGTCTAGGGGGACCAGTGGGAGGGCGTGGGGTGGCCGGAGTTTGCCGGGAGCGACCCCATGGCGGCGGCCGGAGTTCGGCCGAGCTCGGTGACGAGGCTAGGGTGCACGGAGAGAGGCTTGGGCGGTGGCTTTGGGTTTCTTGGGAGGTCTTGAGCATGTTCCAGTGCTTGGACGCAAGCGGCAGCGGCTGTGGCCATGACGGCATCGAGGCCAGCGACGAGGAGCTCACGGCTCCGGCGGTTGGCGCGGTTAGAGGAAGAAAAATACGGCGGGGCTAGGGGGAGATGAGTCAGGAGCTCACAGGGAGGCGGCGCAGTAGATCAGTGGGCTCGGGGATGTCCTTGACGGCGTGAATCGACGGCGAGGGGCTCGGGTGCCCGAGGTTGAAGATGACCGCGATGGCGATGAAACAGGGCCTCCGGCGTCGCGTGAGTCATTGAGGAGGCATAGACGTTGGAGGCGGAGCTCATGGGCATGTCAGAGGGGCGAGGGGTGGTTGTGGCCGTGGTAACGGCGTCGGCGGCGACGAGCTCCGCTCGGTGGGGAAGAGAGAGGGATCCAGGGGGGAAGTGAGGGTGAGGGAGAGAGCGAGGAGGGTCCAGGAGGTGTTGTGGCGTCCGCAGCGGTATCGTGGAAGGGGGCAGGCAGGCAGGGAGGGAGGAGGTGGTGCTGCGCGTGCGTGCGCGCCGCGGGCACACGCCCCTGTCCTACTGTTCCGAGGAGGAAGACGACAGGGAGGCGTTGGTGGGCTGGGCCGGCCGACTACGGTGCTGGGCCGAGGTAAGTGGGCTGCTGGTAAGCGACAGGTAACACTCTGTCTCTATTTTAATTTTTGTTTTTGTTTTCTATTTTGTTCTGTTTTGTTTTGATTTAGTAAAAACACTAAACCATCTGATAAAATGCTAAAAACAATTATGTGGCTAGAACTAAAATATACCAAACCACATAAAATGTTCCAGAATTATTGGACATATATTAATTATATAAAAATATATATCCAATGCAAATAGTTATTTATTTAATTCAAAAGCCCAAAATAAATATCTCTGAGATTACAAAAATATTGTTTCGAGTTTTACCTCTTTCCAATATTTTCAGAGACTAAGAGGAACATTTTCTTGGACTCATTTGATGAGATTTAAATGTTGGTTATTTTTAGAGGTCTTCTGAGGCTTTTGAAAATTCCTCAATTCAAATTTCATTTGAATTAAAACATGATGCTCACACGAAGGTCTAGCCAAGTGCATAACAGGACCAGGGATGTGACAACTCACCTCGAAACAATATTTTCAGAGACTAAGAGGAACATTTTCTTGGACTCATTTGATGAGATTTAAATGTTGGTTATTTTTAGAGGTCTTCTGAGGCTTTTGAAAATTCCTCAATTCAAATTTCATTTGAATTAAAACATGATGCTCACACGAAGGTCTAGCCTAGTGCATAACAGGACCAGGGATGTGACAACTCACCCCCACTAAACAAGAATCTCGTCTCGAGATTCAAGCGTAGGGTAAGATGATGGGGGACGCAAACTAACACAATCTTCACGATCCAAGGTGCACTTCATGAGAACGTTGATTCGATCACCATCTTTGTCTCGACGTCTTGCTCTGAGATCTCCATCTAACTAACAACAAGAGGAAAGGGACAATTCCAGAAGAATCGATCTTCTCGAAGATCAATCAACTTAGGATGAACTCACAGAGTGAGTCATAGCAACATCTCTCGAGCTGAGACATGAAGATAATGCTTATAAAAGTTTCCAATACTAGCTGGATGTTCAACACAATCATGGAGAGGTTAAGTATGTTGCTGATGGGCTCAAAAACAATTCATCCCAGTTTCCATGAAGAAGGAATTCCATAAATATGTGAACAAGTGATAGCACTGGTCAGACCCAAAAGATATAATGGTGCATGCTCGAGGAAAATCCACGAGTAAGACAACATTACGAACATCGTTGGTTCTTATTTGATTTGAGGATAGCCCACACTCAAATCAAAGTTTTGGCAAGACAATAGGTCCAACAACTGGTCACGAGGATCAATCGATGAAGATATGATCTTTCTTCAACACGCATACAAAATATCCCTTAAGATGAACTAAATCGGAAAAGCTTCCATCTTCCAACTCTCCAAGTTGTTGCTTAGCTTGACCAAACAGCTCACGGGTATCCAACACAGATTCTTGGAGAAAGGGTGGTTTACAGAAAACCCAACTTGATCACGAACTCAACATAGCGGTCAGGTGACGACCTGGTGATACTTCCGAGAAGATATTCAGAAAATAAACGAACCACCGATATGTCACTAAGCTCGAGATCAATCTTGCTTTTCATGGCAAGACAATATGATCAAAAGAGCGAGGAACCGATACGATCCTGACTCATTGATCGAGGAGTGCACCCGGAATAAGGACTAGGTAGCACGATCAACCTTAGGGCGGTGATTCAAAAATCAACAAGCTAAGAATGAGGTTATTGTCCATTTAACTACCAAGCAACAGAGTTGCTAGGAGTATAGATTTTACACATCATAGTTCACCTGTCGGCATTCCGGTTGCAACCACACGGGAGCCGAGAAATGACTAATGAGGGCGAGAAATATCACTGTATCAAGAGTTCATAAGATGGTGTGCAATTCTCATGATATTCTTGATATAAAGATGGGTAATACTTCAAGGTAGAACAGACCAAAAGTTGGATTGCATTTGATCTACGGAATACAACTGCTTTGACCCAATCCTGGATATGGATGAGGTTCTGGAGTTTGTTTCTCCTAGCCATTCCAGATTAGAATGGTTTGACGGACGACAAGGGTAATAAGCATCGATTACGGATGCACACATACTCTTGACTATCAATTGATAGATGAAGGTCAGAAGACAACTAAAGGGGGACAACTCAAAGGAACATATGATTTTCTGAGTCGTGGATGCATAGATTAGTATGTCGAGCAAAGCTCATCATATTTCTTCCGGATAACCCATGCAGAAGGGTAGAACTGGCAGAGTAATAGCACAAAATCGAGAACTCGTCAAGAGCACTCTGGTTGTGATCTTTCGATCAACGAGGAACTTCTGCCATAAATGGTTCATAGTATTTGGAAGAAGGAAATACCACGGACCTCGAGGACTAACACAAAGGTCACTAATAACCTAAGGGAGCTAGCAATTACTATCAACATGATGTAAATAGGGTGAATCTCGGGTTCCAAACCCAGAAGTGGAATACCTACATACTGAATGGCATCACGGGATGCTTTCAAAAATGAAGGCCAGAATCATCACACTGGGAACGCAAAACATGACTAGATTACAAGGTGGTTAACTAAGACACCTAGGGTCATAATAATAATTCCAACATATATGTCGAGGCAATAAAATACCTCAACTCAACAATTAATGTGATTAGCTTGGCCTAAAGGAACATTGAAACCAGAGGGAAAGGATTTTGCAAATGCATCAGATTATTTAGAAACCTGGGATGACTCGGACAACATAACGGCTGTAAATGCTCAAAAGAATTTAGACATGCTACAAAGTGGTGGCATAACCACTCGATCATCATTGTATCAAGATTCTGAGGCCAGCTATGAATACACGGGAGTAGTAGGAACCGAACTGAAGATTAGAACCATCAATCCTACAAATCTACGGATTAGTAACACGTGACCCTGATAGAAGGAAGAGAGAGCCTAGTTCCTTAACCCCGCAGGAAAGATAAGATGACTCAGATCAGAAGGGCATAAGGTATAAGGAGTAAAAAGAGCCTTATGTTCTGCCACGACCGGTTTTCCGGGTAATAAATTTCCAGAAAAGACCGTCGTGCTCATCAGCCCCAGGATTACTATTAGCTGATGAGGCTCCAACTTGATACAGAAATTCCAAGCAGAATACAATATGTGTAGTACAAGACCATTCTGGCTTGTGAGTACAACAAATGGTTTCTAGTGGTTGATGGCAGAAGCGGGTTGTGAAACATCAGTGTCTATGGGACTCCATTTCCCACGGGAACAGCTGACCAGGTTAACTCCTATCTTCGCGAGGCTGCTATCTCCATTACTTAGGTGCCGGGGCTGGCATCGCGTCGCTCCTCTTCGTGCAAGAAAATCTGGCCAAGACAATAGCCAGGGACAAGCCAGTGAGTACTTTGAATGCACTCGCAAACATTATGAACACAGGTATAATATAACAATGATGTGCTGAAAATATTTTATGCTCATGACGTCAGTCACAAAAGATAAATGAAACTCTGATGCGTGCAAGCAAGTTATTCATAAAAATGCAATAACATGGTAGTATTAAAATTTATGAAACAAATAACAAGCAATGCCACAGTCGGGCGTCTTAGCGACACCACAAAAAGGGCTTTAAAAGAAATGCCACAGTCGGGCGTCTGAGCGACACCACATAAAGGGCTTTAAAAGAAATGCCACAGTCGGGCGTCTGAGCGACACCACATAAAGGGCTTTAAAAGAAATGCCACAGTCGGGCGTCTGAGCGACACCACATAAAGGGCTTTAAAAGAAATGCCACAGTCGGGCGTTTGAGCGACACCACATAAAGGGCTTTAAAAGAAATGCCACAGTCGGGCGTCTGAGCGACACCACATAAAGGGCTTTAAAAGAAATGCCACAGTCGGGCGTCTGAGCGACACCACATAAAGGGCTTTAAAAGAAATGCCACAATCGGGCGTCTGAGCGACACCACATAAAGGGCTTTAAAAGAAATGCCATAGTAGGGCGTCTGAGCGACACCACATAAAGGGCTTTAAAAGAAATGCCACAGTCGGGCGTCTAAGCGACACCACATAAAGGGCTTTAAAATAAACAAACATAGTGAATATCCCGAAGGTAGAACCATCCCAGAGATACTCGATAATAACAATAATATCACGGGTTAGTCAACAATAATAATAATCATAATTATCACAAGTCACAGGTAGTAGTTCCAGTTCTGGTTAACAGTTTCACCTCCGAAGACTAACACTAAGACCGACACCTGACCCATCCCAGACTGTAATCCTTAACAATGGACACGGCTATTCGAATAGGTTTATTCTCTGCAGAGGGTGTACTCTTTACCCACGAGTAACGGATTTCTTTAGTCCATCGGGACTAATTCCGTCTACGGTCTTTTTGTTGAAAACACACCTAACTTGCACACACCAGCTTATCTCACACGTGTCTGGAATCACCCACGACACCTGTTAAGCAAACTCTAAGTGGGGAGGCTACAACCTCGCGTAGCATGGGATCAAATTTATATCGCGCGCTCTAAGGGGTGGCCTCCCCTCTCGGTCCCAACCGGAAACACCCATGCCCCCGGACCAGGTGGCCTGCCTACCAGCTACAACCGGTATCTTCCACCATGGCCTCTTGTACGGTGTGTGCTAAAAAGAGGTTGACAACTTACTGAATCATACTCTACTTGCTGTAGAGACGAGTGGTAGTACGAAACAAGTATCGGGGTTACTGGCACAAGACTCGATCTACGGTCGACTCAGGAGGTTTAAGTGTTCCCTGCATGATTAGTATAACGAATATATTTCATCCAACAGAGTCACCGCTCATATCACCTTGCCATGCCATACCAGACATAACCATCCCGACGGAGACCGGCGACAAACTCATGCCTACCCAAGGCAGAGGTTTTCCCGGGTTCCTGCCGATATGCATGCAAGGCACATGAGGGTGATTATCATCACAAGTGTGTCCATTTCCAACAACATGGAAATCAATAACATGCACCCATGCATATGATCATATCACATGAAATAACAAGTTTCTCCAAAGTGAGGTGATGTTATGAACGTGTCATCGAACACACAAGAATATTAGGCCGGGGTTCAGAATGCTTGCCTTCAATGTGTGGAAAGGCAGGGTGCACTCCAAAACTTGAAACTATTCTCCTCTCTTCAAAAATCCTATTTTAGCAATATAAAAGAATTAACACACAAAATAAAAACAGCACCAAAAGTTGTTCTGAATTTTTTTCAAATAAATCTTAAAATAAACTAGATGAAATTTGAGAGAGGTAGGAAAAAGAATCAGTTCATTTGGACTTATATTTAAAAAGTTATAGCCAGTCAAAGATTTGGTCAAATCTGTTTTTAAAATAAAACAGAAAAGAAAACGTTTCAAACGAGATTACGCTTTCGGTGCAGAGGAGGCGTACTTGAGGCTTTACGCCTCCACTTAACCACGTGGACCGGCGCTGGGTCTCTGACGGTGGGCCCGCCTGGCCCACTGGTCAGGTTTGACCAGTCGCCCGCGTCGTCTCCCTCCTCTGCCCGAGTGGAGCGGGGCTCCGGCGATCATCGCCGGCGAACGGTGGCTCCGTTCGGAAAGCTGAGGCCACCAGCGGATTCAGGGGGCCGAGGTGGTCACTCCGGTAGTCGTAGGGTCGTCGGAGGTGGAGGAAATCGCCGGCGGCGAGCTCCGCGGCGGAGGGAAGCTTCGGTGGTAAAGTGGTTTTGAGGCGGCGGTGGTTCCCGATCAAAATCGAGTAGGGGAAGGGTTCACGGGAGGATGAGGAGGTTTCTGGCGAAGAGAATGGAGAGGGGGAGGTACTGGAGGTGCCGGATTGGCCGGGGCGGTGGCGGCGGCAGGAGTTGCCGGAGATGAGGAAGAAAGCTCTCCTGGGTCGATTGGCGAGCTGGGGAAGCGTCATTGGGGTGGCCTGAGGTTGCCCGTGTGCGGGAACGGCCCGGGGCGTCCATTTATAAGCGAGGCAAGGCGGTTCCGCGGCGGCCGTGGATAAGCTTCCGGCGAACCGACGTTCTGTAGCAGCAGGGCATCGTGGCGGCGACGAGCGCTAGAGGACATGGCCGCGGATGAGCTCGCACTGCTCCAGGGGCCAGGTGGCGAGCGGGAGGGGTTTGGGCGGCGCTGCCCGTGGCTGGAGCCACTGCGGACGCCGGAGTGCCGCCAAGAACGCCCTGGCGGCGGCGCTGTAGCGTGCCAGGGTGGTTTGGCGCGATGCTGCGAGGCGGGGAGTGCGTGGCGAGGTGCTGCCGTGTGGGCCAAAGCCAGGGGGCCAGCGTGTCGGCTCGGGCGCACGGGTCATGCAATACGCGCGCTCTGGGCGCGTCCCGTGCACGCACTGAGTGTGCTCGACGAAATGCCAGAGCATGCTAGAGGTCGCGGTTGAGGCTGGGGGTTAACAGGTCTAGGTTTGGGCTTGCAAGGAGATCAGTGGACAAGCTGGTTTGGTCAGGGGATCAGGTTCACAGTGCAAACCAAAAATTCATGCCAAAACAGATCCTGCCCATAAGGTGTTTGGCAAAATGCCAAGGGCACTTAGGCAAGTCTTGGAGTGGCCAAAAACTCCAGATGGTGGTCTCTTTAGATGTACAATAGGGTGGTGAGGTTAGTTGGCCAAAAGCAGAAACTTGCTAGTGTAAGTTTTGCAAAACTACAATTCTGGACAAGAAATAAATAGCATTATTTCATGAACCAAAAATGATCCAAAAGTTGCATGCTCCTGGACTTAAGGGTTTAACATGGAGGACTACAAGTAGGAGAAATAATCAAGGGTTAAAGAGCAAGTCAAAATATGGTTGCTGTACAAATCATCAAGTTGGTCCAGAATGGAAATGAGGTTGATTCACTCAATATTTTCAAAGAACAGCACTAGGGTTTTGCATAATGTGGAATCTTAGGCCACTAACAATATCCCATAATTTTGGTGGAGGCCAGGAAGAAATATTTAAATTGGTTGTAGTGCAAAATGCACTCTGGACCAGAGAAGAAAAATTGAGTGTAGGGCTCAAAATATTTCATGAATGAAATATATTTTTGCATAAAAGTGATTTAAAAACATCACATGACATCTCCAAATTTTTGTGGGAATTTTAAGTGAATCTATCAAATGGTTGTAGTTCAAATATGGCCATTTAACCTTGAAAAACCATTTTCAAGAAAATAAAGATCAAGCAACTTAATTATTTAATTAGTTATACTGATAAAAGGAAAGTTTTTCTTGAGAGGTTAAACAAGTCCAATGACATATTTGAAAAATTTTCTCTTTGGGAGAAACTCATCATCACAGGGAAGGAAATGATTTAAAAAAAATCAAAAAGGAGCTCAGATATCCAAAGCTTTAATTCCTGAAAAACAAAAAATTAATTCATTAAAACAAGGCCAAATTTTTGGGGTGTCACACGTTCCATCCCACAATCAATTCCCTTATATAACTAAAGAATTTCTAGACTCAACTTCGACCAGTTTGGCTTGGTAATCCTACAGGCAGTCAAGCTCTGATACCAAAGCTGTCAGGACCCCGACTCAATACCACATCGATCTAGCATGTAACACCTCATATCACTTTGCGTCCTCACGCACGGTATCCCCACGGGTGTTGCCTTACCTTTGCCCGGGACCGTTTGCGCCTTTTGGCACACGTATATGATAGTGTTGCTAGCAACCATATGACAGAGAACCCGGGCTGACATGGCTAGTCGTGAACCCAAAGTGGCACAAACTTACAAGGACAGGCATCCATGACCCAGCATCGAACGTGTCGGTCATCAGCGAGTGAATCCAGGCTGTAGCACTGGGCTACCAGGACTCCGGTGAACCGGGCTGTAGCGGGCTAACAGGACTCCGGTATTCATCATGTGACATTTCCCCGAAGGGACAAACACAGGAACGAAGAAGGAAACATGTCGGCCAGCCTAAGTGTTCTGGAGCAGTAGCAAGCTACCATGGCTCAGTGGAAACACCAGGAGACATTTCCCGGTAAGAGAGGCTACTAAGGATAAACAACTAGATAGTCAGATCCCACACATACCAAGCATTTCAATAACATACGCACAATATGCTCGATATGTGCAAATACAACATGGCATCACAACATGACTCTACAACTCAAGTATTTATTCAATAGGCTCTGAAGAGCGAGATATTACAAACATGGGTCTCACTACCCAACATTCAGAGCATACAAGTTAAAGCACATGCGGAAGCTTAACATGTCTGAGTACAGACAACTACAAATGAAAAAGGCTGAGAAGCCTGACTATCTACTAGATCCTGCCAAGGGCACAAGATCGTAGCTGAGGTAACAAGCTAAACGTCGAAGTCCAAGCGGAACTACTAGCGAGACTGAAGTCTCTCTGCAAAAATAGAAATTAAGCAACGTGAGTACAAATGTACCCAGCAAGACTTACATCAGAACTAACTACATATGCATCATTATCAACAAAGGGGATGGTGGGACTGCAGCAAGCCAGCTTTGACTCGATGGCTATCCTGAACTACCACTGCAAGTAACTCTTTTGTGGTGGCGCACACGAGTCCACATATTCACCATATCAATACACCACTATGGATACGCTCCCGTCTCCCTACGAGAACGCCATCCATAGCACTCACGCTTATCTTGCGTATTTTAGAGTATCCACTTTCACTTGTCTATGAACTATACAAGCAACCCAGAAGTCCTTTACCGCGGACACGGCTATTCGAATAGATGATGTTAACCCTGCAGAGGTGTACTTCTTCACACACGCTCTCACCACTTACCGCCGTTTACACGACATGTACCCGCCAACCTTCAAGCGGAAGCCCAGCGAGGGTGTCGGCCACGACCTAACTAACCACACAAGTCTCTCGTCCAGGTTTATCGCCTATTCGGGTTCCATCCGCAAGGAGATCCGGCCGGGGTGTCACTCACGGCCCCAAACGATGTAAGCAGGGTTCCCAAGCCCACCATCCAGGTGCCACTTGGTACATCGTGCCACTGTGCCTAGTCTGTCCCAAGCCCACCTGTACTTGGTGCCACTTGGTAGACTACTAACACTACCTACAAACACCTGAAACTAGTTGCAACTCCTGGACAGAGATCGAGTTGATTAGTAAGTCGAGAGAGTCAATTAAGGATCCCAATGTGTGGTAGTAGCTGTTCATGGATCACAAACATAGAACTCAGTTCCTGAGGACGGCTGCAATGAGACAACCCACCATGTACTCCTACATAGCCTCTCACCGCTACCTTTACCAAATCGTGTTCACACACTTAGCTCTCAACAGTAGGACATGTTCACCACATTCCAATTCATCCCAGATGAATCAGACCTGACACAACTCTAAGCAATAGCAGGCATGACAAACAAACATGAATGAGTAGGCACATCAGGGCTCAAACAACTCCTACTCATGCTAGTGGGTTTCATCTATTTACTGTGGCAATGACAGGTCATGCAGAGGATAAAGGGGTTCAACTACCGCAGCAAATAATAGTTGTATCGTTGTTGTCCTAATGCAGTAAAATAGAGCAGGAGAGAGAGAGTGGGATTGTATCGGAATGAACAAGGGGGTTTTGCTTGCCTGGCACTTCTGAAGATAGAAATAGTTCTTCATCGGTGTCATCGATCTCATCGTCGGTATCACGTCTATCGAGAGGGGAAAAATACCGGCAAACAAGGAAGAACACAATCAATGCAATGCACAATATGATGCATGATCATGACATGGCAATATGCTGTGATTTGAGCTAATGCAACTAGCAGCAAGTTAAATGGAGTTGGTTTGAACCCTAGGTTCAAATTCAAACTCCACATGTGATTATTTAAATGCCATTCATATGATTTATCCTAAACAGCAACTATAAGTTGTTCTAACATGCATGAAAATGATACAGATGGTAGATTGGATTTTTCTGATAATTTTTCATATATAATTTATTTCATTTGGAGATACGGTTGAATTTCTATGATTTTTACAAGTTTTAAACATTTTCTGGAATTTCCTGAATTAACAAAAACACCAGAAAAGCTTTATGATGTCAGCACTACGTCATGCTGACCTCAGCGGGTCAACACAGTCAGCCATGGTCAACCTGACGCGTGGGTCCCGCATGTCAGTGTAACATGGCAGGAGTAGACGTTGACCAGTGGGGCCAGGTCAAAGCTGACTGGGCCGGTCAAACCTGATAGACTGGGCCCACTGGAGTTAATCTAATCCTAGTCAGAAACTAATCCAGGTTAATTAAGGGTTGTGGGGCCCGTCTGTAAGTGAGCTAGGGGTTAGTTAGTGGCGGTATTAGCGGGTGGTTAGCCGCTAATGACGTGCCACGTCAGCTTCGCCGGAGTATGGCCGGCGGCGACCTCAAGTCGCGGCGGCATCCGTCGGAGTTGCGCCAGAGGCGACGGATCGATGCGCCCAGGGCACCAGGAGGTAGCCCATGCCCGCTCTCGTCTAGGGGGACCAGTGGGAGGGCGTGGGGTGGCCGGAGTTCGCCGGGAGCGACCCCATGGCGGCGGCCGGAGTTCGGCCGAGCTCGGAGACGAGGCTAGGGTGCACGGAGAGAGGCTCGGGCGGTTGCTTTGTGTTTCTTGGGAGGTCCTGAGCATGTTCCAGTGCTTGGACACAAGCGGCGGCAGCTGTGGCCACAACGGCATCGAGGCCAGCGGCGAGGAGCTCACGGCTCCGGCGGTTGGCGCGGTTAGAGGAAGAAAAATACGGCGGGGCTAGGGGGAGATGAGTCAGGAGCTCACAGGGAGGCGGCGCAGTAGATCAGTGGGCTCGGGGACGTCCTTGACGGCGCGAATCGACGGAGAGGGGCTCGGGTGCCCGAGGTTGAAGATGACCGTGATGGCGATGAAACAGGGCCTCCGGCGTCGCGTGAGTCGTCGAGGAGGCGTAGACGATGGAGGCGGAGCTCATGGGCACGTCAGAGGGTCGAGGGGGTGGTTTTGGCCGCGGTAACGGCATCGGCGGCGACGAGCTCCGCTCGGTGGGGAAGAGAGAGGGATCCAGGGGGGAAGTGAGGGTGAGGGAGAGAGCGAGGAGGGTCCAGGAGGTGTCGTGGCGTCCACGGCGGCGTCATGGAAGGGGGCAGGCAGGCAGGGAGGGAGGAGGTGGCGCTGCGCGTGCGTGCGCGCCACGGGCACACGCCCCTGTCCTACTATCCCGAGGAGGAAGAGGACAGGGAGGCGCTAGTGGGCTGGGCCGGCCGACTACGGTGCTGGGCCGAGGTAAGTGGGCTGCTGGTAAGCGACAGGTAACACTCTGTCTCTATTTTAATTTTTGTTTCTGTTTTCTATTTTGTTCTGTTTTGTTTTGATTTAGTAAAAACACTAAACCATCTGATAAAATGCTGAAAACAATTATGTGGCTAGAACTAAAATATACCAAACCACATAAAATGTTCGAGAATTATTGGACATATATTAATTATATAAAAATATATATCCAATGCAAATAGTTATTTATTTAATTCAAAGGCCCAAAATAAATATCTCTGTGATTACAAAAATATTGTTTCGAGTTTTACCTCTTTCCAATATTTTCAGAGACTAAGAGGAACATTTTCTTGGACTCATTTGATGAGATTTAAATGTTGGTTATTTTTAGAGGTCTTCTGAGGCTTTTGAAAATTCCTCAATTCAAATTTCATTTGAATTAAAACATGATGCTCACACAAAGGTCTAGCGTAGTGCATAACAGGACCAGGGATGTGACATGACCCATATACTGACATGCAGCAAATGCCATCAGCAGGGCCACCTGTCAGCTGCTTCTCCAACATGCGTAGCTTGCAATCATTTTGTTCATCGTCGTTTTCAATGCGCTCAATGGGCTCGAGATAATAGATTGGTTTGGAAAGTTAAAAATTTTGCCGGAAATCTGGGTCAATCACAGGCGGTGGTATCCATACCTGCCACGAGTCACAATCCTATTCAACCACCACGGGAGTCCTCGGGTTCTGCGACGACTACCCATGCGCTCCAGCAGGGTATTGTCACGTCCTAGCCATCTTCTCTACTTTCCTCTGCTCCACAACCATCGACTCCCCCAACAATGGCAAACTTTGCTCTGGACCCGATGGAGTTCATCCCACCTGGCTTCGACATCATCGATGGTGGCCCGACGCGCCTGCCACAGACTTTCTTCTTGCCTGCAGTTGCTCCAGTTCATCATCATGAGTAGTACGCCATTGGCATCATCAAGCCTCCAGCGCCGCCTGGGCAGCTTCAACAGTTTCGTCAGATGGTTAGTGATTTTGTGATTACTCAGGTTCACCATGACGTGCTTAGTGATCATCCTTGGATCGAGGGCATTGGTTTGTTCGAGTTTCATAGCCCTACATCTAGACATGCCATTATGGATCATCTGCCTTATGACCTTGGCAATGGTCACTTTGTCCATTTCATCCTACATGATCATGGAATCAATCATAGAGCTACTCAAGGTTTTCGTCGTGGTTGGATTATGTTGCTGGGTTTCCCGTTAGATTACCGCACAACTCAATACATATCTGATGATGTTAGTACTTTCGGTCGATTTCATTTGTGGCATCAGGTGGATCCCCGTATGGTCAAAACTCTGGTTTATGCCTCTTTTCCTAACCCTAAACAAGTTCCTCGTGATGTGGTTTATCGCGAGTATGCGGATTTTGGAGGAGCTAGGGTCTCTTGGACTGCCCATGTATATGTTCTATCTGCTGCGTTTGCTGATATTCTACCTGGTGATGAGGATCAGATGCCTCTCAATGGAAATCCCCACTCGTTGCCCGGTCATTTGCAGTTTGATAACCTGAATTTTGTCATGCCTGAGTTTCCAAAGATTGGTTGGGATGACCCACCTATGCAGCCTCACAACCAGCATGGTGATATCAATGATGATAATGTTGAAGTGGAGGACTGGATTGAGGATGAGAATTTGCATGTTATCTCTCATGAATTTGTAGTGCTGCAAAACTCTAGGCCAGCTGATAGCTCGGAAGCTGAGAACCAACAAGCTTTGGCAGTGTATCAACCTCCTATGGTTCAACATCCGATTGTTATTGGCCGGGTGCTTATTGTCCTTGGACCAGAGCTTCCGCCTGTTATGCAATGGTCCAGAAGCTTTGCTCGTGTGATGCCTTTTCTGGACGATTTGCATTTCCAAAAGGAATGCCAACCATTAGTCCTTTCAAGCCAGTTGTCTTGTCCAAGAGGTCATGGGATGTGTCATTTTCGTACACTATCATGGGCAATAAGTTGGTGTATCATCAGGCTACACCATGCAAGTTTGTGACTGCACGCCCTAAGCCTAGTGTGGCTTGTGCTCTCTGTTTTGATGAAGTAGCGGATAAATCTGCTATTTTGGAATATTCTATCGTGTTTGACGCTGCCCCCTCTGTTCTGTCAGAGGTGGAAATGAATGCATTCAGCTTCACTGCTTCTCTCAAAGAATCACGCCGTCCCCGCAAGCACAAAGCTGTTGTTGTTGAGTCTGAAGTAAGATGAAGTGCTCGTTTATCGGCCCTTGGGGATGGATTCAATCAAAGTTTTCCCAAGCCTGTTTCTCTGAAGAAGCTGTCTACCAAGCCTACGAAGAAGCGCAAAGTGTTGTGTAGTTCTTCTTTGCATGAGCCTGAAGATGCACATGATCCTGAAGATGCACATGAGGCTGCTCCTCCCACTCCAATTAGGGTTCTGCAACACATTGGAGGTCATCTTGGAATCGCTCCTGAGAAGCTCACTGCTAATTAGCTTAATGATGGTCCTGCGTCTTCCTTAACTGCACCATCTTCTGATGATAATTAAAAGCATATTATCATTGGGTTTATGGTCAACCCGTGTGAAAACCATCTATCTAGGACTTTATTTGCTTTTTTATAAGTACTTTGTTTATGGTGTGTGGCTGGAGTTGTACTGCCATTATGTGGTAGTTCTATGCTTTTATTTTGCTTTGGTCTATAATGAATCAGAACAACTTTAGAGATTGGAAGGTTTTATGCTAGAATGTGTGTGGCTTGAATTCTGATAATAGGCAGCATGCAGTTCATCAGAAAATTGATGAAAGTGGGTGTTAAGTCATTTGCCTGCAAGTGACTAAGTGTGAAATGATAGATCAGCGCTTCATTCGAAAATTCTGCCCCCGACATTTTGATCATTTCGTTTTTGTGCCATCTGTTGGTGCTTCTGGTGGCATGATTGTGTTGTGGAATTCTGCACTTTTACTGGCAAACTGATTGCTTCATTAAGCTATGGCATCACTGTGGAATTTCAGTCTAAACATAATTCTGATATTTGGACTTTAGCAACTGTTCATGGCCCCTGCCAAAACCCTGCCATAGAAGAGTTCATTAACTGGCTGCATGATTTGTACATTCCTATTGATGCTAACTGGCTTCTGCTGGGTGACTTTAATTTTTTGAGATCTATGGAAAACAGAAATAAACCAGGAGGAAATATGAATGACATGTTCTTTTTAATGAATTCATCGGTCACTTGGGGCTAATTGAATTACCCTTAAAAGGGAGAAGGTTTACATGGTCTAATATGCAAGATGTACCTCTTTTGGAGCAAATTGACTGGTTTTTCACTACTGTCAATTGGACATGCAGTTACCCTAACACTATGGTGCTTCCCCTTGCCAGGACTGCCTCTGATCATACACCCTGTGTGGTTTCTATCAAAACTATGATCCCAAATGCAAATATTTTTTGTTTCGAAAATTATTGGGTCAATCTGCCTGGGTTTTTTGACTGTGTTAAAGATTCTTGGTCCAAGCCAGTGCACAAGAAGTCGTCTTCTGCTGTCATCACAGCTAAATTCAAAAACCTCAGGCACACACTCAAGATATGGCATACTAATCTTTCAAAGGTTAAGGCCTTAATTTCTGATTGTAATAAGGTTATATTATGCCTAGATTCTCTTGAGGAGCAGAGACCTCTTTCTTTGTGTGAATCCAACTTTATAAGAATTGTGAAGGATCATCTAGAAGAAGTTCTTAGACTACAATTCATTTATTGGAAGCAGAGATGTACTATTCGGTCAATTAAGGTTGGGGAAGAGAACACAAAAAAATTCCATGCAATGGCAACTGAACATTTCAGGTCCAACACCATCACTAGCATATCTGTGGATGACACTATGGTCTCGGATCCTACTGCTATGGCAGCTCTGTTTTTGAAGGACTTTAAGCAAAGAATGGGTTGTTCTAATGAGATTCAGATGGGCTTTGATCTAGGGACTATAATAAAAAAGGTTGATGGGCTGAATGATTTGACAAAGACTTTCTCTGATGAGGAGATTAATCTGGTAATTAAGTAGATGTCTCCTAACAAAGCCCCTGGACCTGATGGTTTTTTTGGCCTATTTTTAAAAAGATGTTGGGAGATCATCAAATAACTTTATGCTACTTGTGCAAGATTTTTCAGAAGGGAAATTGGATCTTGAGTGCATTAATAACTCTCTGATAACCCTGATCCCCAAGAAAATCAATCATGAGACTTTAAATGATTATAGACCAATTTCACTCACTAACACATGTTTGAAGTTTTTAACTAAGCTATTGGCTAATAGGTTGCAAAAAGTGATTTTGTCATGCATTCATAAAAACCAGTATGGTTTTTTGAAGTCTAGATCTATACAGGATTGTTTGGGATGGTGCTTTGAATATATCCACCAATGTCAAGCTTCTAAGAGGCCAATTGTGTTGCTGAAGTTGGATTTCACAAAAGCATTTGACACAATTGAACATGAGGCAATTATCATAATCTTGAGGTACAAAGGTTTTAATGAAAAGTGGATTTCTTGGATCAGGAGCATTTTATCCTCTGGATCATCCTCTGTATTACTGAATGGTGTGCCTGGCCATCATTTCAAGTGTAAGAGAGGTGTCAGACAGGGGGACCCAATGTCTCCACTGCTTTTTTTGTTAGCTGCAGACTTGCTTCAATCAGTGGTCAATGACATGTGTGCAAAGGGCATCTTATCTTTGCCAATTCCTACTAACTGTCAGGATTATCCTATAGTACAATATGCTAATGACACTTTGATTATTCTTCCTGCTGAGGATCAACAACTTCTGGCTTTGAAGGACACGTTGGAGGTTTATGCTGCATCTACTGGATTGTGTGTTAATTTCTCCAAGTCCATGATGATACCATTGAATGTTTCTCCTGAGGAAGCTAACAGGTTATCAACTGTCCTGGGTTGTAAGTTGGGAACAATGCCTTTTACATATCTTGGTTTGCCTATGGGCACCACTAGGCCTTCTGTTCAGGATCTTATGCCCTTGGTGCACAGAATTGAGCGGAGGCTTTCTGCTACTTCATGCTTTCTCAATCAAGGCAGCAGGTTGCAATTGTTACAGTTTGTCCTTACTTCTATGCTAATATATCACTACAAAAAAATACACTTCCGTGATGATACGTGTTTGTCACAGTAGGTCGCGTTTTTTGTCATGCATGTACATCCATGAAGATTTTATGACAGAATCAAGATAGTCATACATGTGCTGTCGTAAAAGTGTTCCATGACATTACCAAAATTATCATCACGGAAGTGTCCACTTCCATGACGATAAATCGTGTGCCACAAAAGTGCTTTCGTCAAGGGTGACCGACACGTGGCATCCACCGTAACGGAACGCCGTTAAGCTATCGAGTCGGGTTTTGGATCCAATAACCCGTTAACAGCCCTGACCAATGGGAAATTTCCATGTACAAAATTCTGATTGTCCAAAGGGAACACCTGTCAGCTCGTCAGTGGGCCAGATGTCGCCCGTCCATTGGAGGAGACATGCCTATGATACGTCGACACGTGGCTGGGCCCAACAGAAGCCCATATAGGTTAAAAAGGCCGGCCTAGTCAAAGGCCCGTAGTACTTAATCAGGTACTAGTGGGCCAGCCCAATAACGGCCTGCTTAATAAAGGCCCATTTATGGCCCGAAGCCAGATCTGGCCCGTTAATTGTTCACCCAATATTTGGGCCCATTGACGGCATGAAGCCAGATCTGGCCCGTTAATTGTTCGCCCAATATTTGGGCCCATTTGCGGCCCGGAGCCAGATCTGGCTCATTAATTGTTCGCCAAATATTTGGGCCCAACTATAGCCCAGTGACTTTCGGCCTGTTAGAGGCATGATGTAGACATGGGCCCATTTCTGCCCGGTGTGAATTTCGGCCTGGGAATGGCCCGTGCTGCCCAAGGGCCATATATGGTCCGACAGGACATCGGGCCCACTAACGGCCCGTGATAAAGGTGGCAACAGTTAAGCCCAACGTGACTTTGGGCATGTTAAAGGCCTGTCGCGTAATTCGGCCCGTTGATGCCTGTACTAAGCTTTCGGCCTCTTAGAGGCCCATGATATAAGTGGGCCAACTAAGGCCCGAGATATGTTTCGGCCTGGTAACGGCCCGTGAGCTAACTGGGCCCAAAAAGGACCAGTCTACATTTTGGCCTGCTGAAGGCATGTCGACGACTAGTGAAAATTGAGGCCCAACATGAATTTTGGCCTACTAAAGGCCCGTGGTTTCATCTCGGCCGTAACAGGCCAGTACAATATTCAGCCTATTAATGGCCCAATGCTACCTGGGCCAAACTAGGCGCTGGGTCGAGAAAAGGCCCAACTAAAATATAGCCTGGTGTAAGTTTGGGCCTGGCGCAATGTGTGAAGGCCCCAATCATTCGGGCCTAAGAAAGACGCAGGCCGGCCCAATTGTGGCCCGCTAAAAACCAGGCCCGTTAGAGTCGAATGTTTCGGCCCGGTCGACTACATCTGATTTTATTCAGATAGCGAATGATGGCAGTAACTAGTAGGAATTAAGAACAAACCTACTCTATACAATAAAGAAATTACGGCATAGTAACTAAGAATAAACCTACACTATACAATAAAGGATTTAAGGTATATTACATCCACTGGGCATCGAAGTTCGCCACCAGTGATCATAAAGCGCAACGAAGAAGCAGATTACAAAAACTGGGCACCATTGCAGCGTAACAAAATAATACTGAACCGAGACCACTTCCAAGACAGTTCAAGAAAGGTTAGCCTTGCGGGGGAACTGCTGCGCAAGCTGCTGAGCAAGGCTGTGAGACCGGCCTAGCATGTCGGTCATAGCTTCCAGGTGTAGCTGTTTAGCGATGAGGTTCTCATTGGTGTTCTCCGCAATCTTTCTTAGAGATAGGACTTCAAGTCGAAGTTGAGTTGCAGAATGCCTTTCTGCTAGAACTTGGGACTGAAGAAGTCGAACTGATTCAGACAACGAATTCTGTGAGCTTGTCTGACTGTTAGTCTCAAGTAACTTGAACACTGCATCAAGACAAGACTTTGGGGTTGTCTCGCTATCTTCAAGATGTTTTGCCTTCTTTGCTGCAATATATGTTGGGTTTGTCTCACAGCCTTCAGCAGACTTGTGCATGCCATCAGGCATATCACCCTGAAACAAAGCAGAGAGATGACAGGTTTTGCACGTGTATAAACAAAGATGATAACTGTGCTGTCAATTCCATCCAATTTCAAATTAGAAAATAAAGAGTAAGTTCAAAATATCAATAGCATAATTTGGCATTGTTCATAATGCGGGGAGCTTCACCACACTACTGGATTACCATGTCAACATAACAAGCATAGATGAAGGGCAAAGAAAATCATTGTATCTATTTTGGATAATGTGCATGGCATGTTGTTCATATCATCAGCCACATCAGTAAGATAAAACAGGAGATGACAAGGTGCAAACGTGGGCTGCTTCACCACACACTGGATTATAGATCCACAAAAACAAGCATACATATAGGGAGTATTAAGTAATGTGCATGGTATGAATAAGGAATTTGGTTTTACAAGTAAAACTTAGAACTTACGGTTCTTGCGAACATGCATTTTGGTAGAAACAGCAAACTAAACAGCAGTAAACGATAGGGAGTATGAGCAAATTAAACAGCAGTTGAGGATAAAGGCTTTAGAAGGACTGACTTACATTAACAGTTAACACCGGCTTTATAATGCCCTTCTCCATGTCAAGGGAAGGATAACTCAAGAATTTCAGCACAGAATCTTCTTCATAAGCATTGCCTGTACTCTACATTTTGTAGAGAGTAATTATAGATATGATAATACTGGAAGGGATAGAGGATAATGAAGATAAGATGCAGATTGATGCTACATAATCAACTACCAATCCCTGGAAGTACAAGCGTTACAGGACAAAATGTACTGACAAGAGCAATGGGCTACACTTCTGCACTGGCATTGTCTGTGTATTCTACTTGTTGGTAAGATTAAATATAGATCTGATCTTTTTTAGTAAATGGTGGGCGAGGGAGATAAGATGCAGAATGCTACAAAATGAACCAATCCCTCTTCCCATAATACAAGAGTGTTTTGAACACTGGTGTACTGTACAAAACGTTCTTATATTATGGGACGGAGGGAGTAGCTGTTAATGTAAGTACAGTGATAGACCACGTTCAGTCCTTACAAGAGGACTGCAGAGCTAAACCTCTTCAAAAGCATTGGGTTGATTCTAAATTTATGTAAGAGTCCATACGGATCTTATAATGTCCACCAAATGGACGATTACGAGGCTAACATGTGCAGTGATGCTACATAATCAAACAGCTATGAAAGTAAGTATGGTCATACAGGGCAAGAGGTACTCACAAGAGCAATGCAGTGTGCAGTATAGTTGCGAGATTCTGTGGTCCCTTGAGAACGAATGTTCTTCTGCTAACAGTTTTCGTACAAGTGAGACATTAAGGCAAATGCAGAAATGTAGTTCAAATTGTGATGTGATATCATAGACAGTACCTTACGCTGCAGCCGAGACCAATGTGTAACAAGATTATTCCAGTCACCGTCGGATAAATGTAGCACCGGAGACTTTACAGAAATTTCGTTCAGAGGCTTGCCATCGAAGTGCGCTTGCCTCAGGTAGGAACGATACTTCATCAACGAGTGCTTGAAAAGCGCAACCAACCCTTGCTCGTCATCACAATCCAGTTTGCTCCTCGCCTATTTAAAAGAATGAAATCTTGTGTCTTCTGTCAGCAGAAACATATGCAGTAATGACCATGAATAACATTAGTACATTACTTACGCGTAAGTTGCGGAGGAAGACTGGAAATTGTTCTGTGTCTGCGGTATAATCTTTCCATGAAGGAAAGATGCGCACAAAGTTCCTGACAACAACATAAGCTTCGTCTTCTAAACTGGGAAGAAATGGAACAGGGGTCCTATTTGCTGCAATTGGGGCTCTCTCTGGTTCGAAAAGGGATTTGGCAACTGGATTTGGTGTACTCTTTGCTGGAATGGGGGTTTTGCGTCGTACAGCTGGTGCTATGTCAACTGGCATAATCATACTGTTTGCTGCAGTTGGGGTCTGCTGAGTTGGGGCATCAGAAATGACCAGTGTAGTAGGGCTAGAGTCTGCTAGAGTTGGGGTGTTTTGTGGGTCAGGTGATATTGCAACTACACCTAATGGGCTATTTGATTTATCAGGTGCCACTACCTTTTCCAAATACTTTGCTTGTGCTCCTCCACGATCAGCAATCGCCCTCTTCCTTTTGAACGTCTGATACACAAGAACAACATTTGAATGGATAAATATGGTATGATGACAGATGGAATATGTACTGAAAATGGATAGGCAGGGCGTATTCACATACACGATGTGTAAACTAAGCTAATGGCAGTTCAACAAAGTAGAAGCAATGCAAAGCATCAGTTGCAAGATATGTGCGAGCAATGTAACCTTGGAAAGTTAGAGCAAGTACCTTGATGGGTGAATAAGATAGGGCATCTTCCTCTGACTCCTCCACTAGGGAGCTACATTGACTTAGGTCTCCCTCTAGCTCAGAATCACTGTTAGGATCATATTCTGAGCATGAATCTGTAGGTGGAGAGCGTTTGCATTGCATTGCATCCAGACTTGATTTCAGTCCCTTAATGCCAAGTTTGACAGCCATGGCATTGTTCTGCTTTATTCTTTTCATGCGCGCAAGCTCATAATCATTATGATGCTGTTCAGAATCTGAGATTCATGAAAACATAAAAAGTAGTCAGATTATCTATGGAATGCATTGCGGATTCAACTCGAAGAGTGTCTCCCTATAAACCCCTGCATATGCAAAGTTCACCCCCCCAACCGTGCTGACCAGACCACACACAGAAATACAAACCCCTTATGTCTCTATAACAGGCAGGCACACATTTCAAAACTGAAGTAGGAACATTAGAATCATATGAAATTCGTATTTGAACAAATAAACTAAGCAATTATGAGTGGCATAATGTTTAGCTTCAAGGGTGGAGTGTTGGTAGTGCGACACAAAGCAAGTAGGCAGATTGTATTCCATGTAAAAGATCGAAACCTATGTAAAAGCTGGAAATGACACTTTCTTTCTATACAATGCAGTGTTCGTTGCCCACACATGATGGAAGAGATCACATAGAGAAATACTATTCACTCATGTCTACGGTTCCAGTATTTAGAAACAGGGTGGTCCACCCTAAAAGAATATTGACAACAAATATGACAAGGCAAGCATAGATGTAGTGAATCAATCATTTACTTGTGAGCTTACTAGGACAAGTATGCAGAATTGTAACTGCAGTAAGAGACCGTCCAAAATCTGAATGAAGAAGTTTGTCTAGCACTTATTGTTTGCAACTAATCGACGTGAATAATTGGATATTATATCGAATGAGTAAGAAAGACAAGTAAAATTGTCAACAAACCTGGCTTGCAGTAGTAATCTGGGTCAATGTCACTACGACCAACAATCCAAAATGACTAGTGTCTGTTCCGAGGGCCGGAATTTTGAAAACCCTGTGAACTTTAGAGGTACTAAAGATTACCGAAATACATCTGAACCATTAAGTGTAGGTAGCACTGAGCACACAACAAACCCTAATGACAGTCCTGCCTAATGAGTAATGAATCAATTAGAAAATGGGTGATGAGGAGTGGCTGCTGAGTGTTGAGGACGTATCTCAGGATAAATCGGGTTGGCTTGGTGGGTGCTGCACGCCTGAGCCCTGAACGGACTGGGAAGGTAGGCACGGCGGCGCGCCCGGGCAGCGGTGACGCTGTTGGGCGAGCGGCTCCTGGCCTCCTGTTAGTCCGGCGTCTCCTCCTAGAGTCATGTCGTCCGGGACGGCAAGTCGCCGGCGAGGCAGGCGGCTGGGGGCGAGTAGAGATCGGAAGCGCGCAGCAGAACAGAGGGGAATCGGGGCCTGGGACGACCCAAAATCCCAGGGTGGGCCGGCCCACCGTGGGCACCCTGTAGAGATACACACCCGAGCGGCGAACATGCATTTTCGAAACTAATTTAGGAACATTTAGCTGACCAATTAAACAACTCTGTTTTAATAATATCAGATTCGTATTTGAACAACTAAGCTTGTTTAGCTTGATGGGTGGAGCAGTGTTATTATGACACGAAGCACGTATTCTGATCGTATAGTGATCATAAAAGGGGGAAACTCTAAGCATATTTTTTAGCAAAAGAGGGTTTCCCCTCCGATTTCTATTAAAGAAACCACCACGGAACCAACATGATCAATTAAACCCTAAGCATGATCAATTAAACCATATTATGGCTGTGCCATGGCAGATTTGAAGCTGCAAACCGGAGAAATGATATTTAGCATCCATTGTTTGCTTCGAACTAAGAACTAAATTCTAAGAGCTGAAAAGAAAGTAGAGTAACCAAGTTAAGATCTATTTTCTGGTTGAGATCAAAAAGTTGAGGAGATATGAAGTACCACCTCTCTTGCGGCGCCGTGTAGGCATCGGGGGTGCGATGGCTGTCGGTGGCGTTGAAGCAGATCTGCGACGGTAGACGGGTGCATCGGGGGATAAGTCCCGTTGCGGTGGAAGAGAAGGTCGTGTGAGCGGCCCCGGCAAAGAGGACGACGGCGCCGATGAAGCGAGAGGACGCGATGCAAGGCTATTGGTCCGTCGCCGTGGATGAGAAACGTCCATCTCTAGCAGTGGACGACGCGGTCTTGGTAGGCGCTCCGGCATGGTGGAGGACGGTGGCGATGGATGTGGTGGAGGACGGCGGCGATGGATGGGGTGGCGGACGGAGGCTGGTGTGGGGATGGGGTGTTCTAGCGCGGACGGTGTATGAATGGGAAAATGGAGGGAGAGGTACGGGGAACCATGTTTTTGGGACGCGCCTGTCTGAAATATGGGAAAGTTACGAACTTAGCCCCCGTTTAAAATTTGGACGTCTCGTCGGTTGGGGATAGGACGGTAATCTCGCATCTCGCCAATATTTGCCCAGAGCGATTTCGGGCGAGGAGAGGGTGGTTGGCGCCCATGGTTGGCGCCCACGGTGTATGAACGGGGCTGACAGGTAGGGCGGTTGTGTCACGTCTGAGTGAAGTTACAAACCTGCCCCTATTGAAAATATTTGCCTACATCGATTTCGGCCGAGTCGAGTTTGTTTTGCCGCCCACCGTGTATGAATGGGGAATGGAGGGAGAAACAGAGGTCTTTCGGACGAGCTTGAATCAAATGTGTTTTGCCGCCCATGTTTGACGCCCACCGTGTCGGAATGGGCTCAGAGGCGGTCGTGTCACGTCTAATTGAAGTTACTAACCTACCCCTATTTAGAGCAGTGGAAATCGGGCCGATGGATTGTCCGTGTAATGGGTAGACAGTAATTTCCATCTCCCAAACACTTGGCTTCGGGCAGCCGACGTGGGAGTGGACATTTTGCCGCTTCTTTCGAATTTTGGGACAATAAGCATCCACGTTTACCCTGGCAACTAAATTCGAATCCATTTTGTATTCCTATATGAATCTTTATAAATCATTCTATGTGTTTTTATATATCTTCAAAAGGACGACAAAGATGTATTCCACTGTCATATATGAATATGGTTTACAAATGCCGATACTCAAATTCAGAAAGCTAGAATCCAGTTTAAGGTGAATTCGAATATTTGGAACACTTCATGTCCAACTCAAATGTCACACGCAGCATAATGTGTACTCCCATTTAGATATGTACACAAGCGATGTATCAAGATTCAAATACCGAGTCAATCAACCAAGAATGTACAGAACTAACAGACATATAAACACTTATAGAGTATATGGATCAATAATATCAACTAACATACATAAGCCAGGCCGCTGTACTTTTTTTGGCTACAACAGCATCCTTTTTTTAGCCAGCATCTTGGCCCTTTCCGATGCGTGCCACTTATGGTCCATCTATACTACTACTATTGCTGAATGCACATTCAGCCCGATTGGCATATTTGTAGGTCTGGCACAGCAATCCAAATGAAATGTCTCCGAGTCTTATCAATTAATACAGACTTGTGCTCAAATAAAATTACAAACCAAAAAACAAAAAAACAATTATTACATGATCTCTAAAACAAATGGTTTGATTGATTACATGAACAGACAACACAAAGGTTATTCAACTATGGAAAGAACATTTCACCTATGATTTACCAAGTAGGAATTTAATTTCCTTTTTTCCTTCAGGACCTTAACAATCTGGTCAGTCTCAGCTTGCTTCGTTTTGAAATCCACCAAATATTTAATGGTTGTCTTGAGTACTGCTTGTGATTGTGTTGTTTGCTTCCTCAACATGTCCACTTCATCTCTAAGTGCAGAAGCAGAATCTCTTTCTATCACTAGTTTAGCCTCTAGAGCATTAGCAGTTGGCAATTCATAATGCACGATTGGGCCGGTGCCACTGCTGTGGGATGATGCAACGTCCATGGGGACCTTGCTCTTTGATCTTGGGCTAACCTGTTTTGCCATTAAAGTTCCGTTTGGACTCAGAAAAGTTGAAGTTAGCAAAACATCTCAACTGAGAGTTATAACAGCAAACCAGTTAAACAAACAAAGTAGTTATTAACATCATTGTAACCTGATGTTGCAGCAGCAAAGCAGTTAAACAAACAAGTAGATATTTAAGTTAAGGCAAATAGGTAATTCTTAACAGTAAGTATCAAACACATAGATAGGCGCAGTCTACAATAGGATTAACAGGTTGTGGCATTGTGTAATTAGTAGCAAACTAAATTAAGCCAAGCAACGTAATTGAACAATTTTACAATAAGTGGCTAACTAAAATTCCGAGAAGCAGGTAACTGAACTTATGCTAGTTCTTTGTACAGGCACATTGCAACTTCTTTTTCTCTTACAAGGTTGTACGAAGGAGTCCATGGCATCAATTGCTTGGATACGCAGTCCCAATACTTCTTTCTTCCCACACTGCATTGGTAAGTCGAATGGTTAATCTGGTAAGATGGTGCATCCTTGATATGTTATATGAGGACGTGTAGTCAGACTAGTTGTAGCCACACACATCACACTGGCTTTTACTGTATATTTCATGCGGTTACTTTTGGCATATCGAGATATAAGCAATCTACAATAGGATGAAAAGACTGGCATCCTTCACATTATTGGCGAACTCAGTTCATAGAAACAAGCAATTCAACCATTCTGTGGGTAAATCAAAAGCGCCACTGGAATATTTTTCACTATCCAATCATACACGCAAAAAGGGGCGACGCCACCATAGGGGCTGGTATGGGCGGCCGCCTCAGGTGGCTGGAAAGTGTGCACCTAGTTTGAGTCGTCTAGGTTGGCCCATGCTAGTTTTGTTCGTCCCAACGCACGAGCAGGCAATGTAAAAAATGAAGAAAAATGTTTCAATTTGGATGGGCCAATAACATAAGTGCAAGGCAGGCCCTATAGCAGGCTCGCGGCCCAACGAGCGCCTCCCATATCGATCGACAGCAGGAAAATCCCAATTCATTCGCTCCAGCCTCCAGTCTGGTTCGCTCCTAACCTAGCCGCCGCTGGACAGACCGACACAGCACTTCCTCGCGCCCTCGTTGGAGGGCGGTCGCCGGGCTTCAAGCGAACGGAAGGACAAGAAGATGAAGATCCAACCCTGGGTGTAGCCTGCGTGGGAGGCAGCGGCGGCAGCACGGGCATGGCATCGAGCTTGCGCAAACGGACAGTCGCAGCTTGCAAGAGTAGCATGCGCAACGAGCAGGTACATCACATCCCTGATTATATCTAATTCAACTCTTCAATTTCTGGCCAATAGTTAAACCTGACGGTGTTGTAAAACTGCTTGTATGTAGGGAATCTATGAGAAAATGAAACCAATTTCTACTTATTTTATAACTCCCCCAATCAATACTGAACTGACTGAATCTGATGTATCTAATCAAGTTTCCGGTGCAAACATACAAGCTCATGTTGTTCTTGAGCCTGAAGTGTCTAATGAACAGACTGCTAATGAAGGATTTGATGCAAACATTTTACATGCTCCTGGTGATGAACATATAGTGTCTAATGAGGGATCTAATGCAAGCATTTTGCAAGCTCATTGAAGGATTTAGTGTCTAATGATGATCTACTATGTTGAGAGAGACAGAGATTTGCAGGCATTGATGACAAGCAAATTATAGTGCATTTTCATAGCTTGAGGAAACGTCGAGGCCATCTACCAGAAAGTCCCCGTATCATGACAACATAGCATAAATACTTTTCTAATCTGTTGTTTGAAACTATTGGCATACTTGTGCAGGATAGATATATTGATATGCAGTTTGCGCACTGGTTATACGTGCAATTACACTTCGATATTTTCAGCCAGAGAACGAATAATTCAAGCAGGTACAGACCATGTTTGTAGTCCTTGTACACCATGTTGCATTTTGTGTTTTTTGGTGCTTGCATCATTTAGTGTTTATAATCTGAACTACTTTGGATCATTAGCTGGTTTTCAAAGTGCATGTAGCTTCACATTTCTCAAGTTATGTTGATTTCCGGAGTGCAAGTGCCTTCGTATTTTTTAAGTTAAATGTTCGCCCCTGGTAACTTGAATTCGTGGATCAGCCACTGCACACAAATCATACACGAATGCCAGTACGAATTAAATGAAATGCAGGGACTTACGCTAGCTCGTTGTACAGGCTCACTGCAGCTCTGCTTGCGCTTGGGATGTTCCATGTACAAGTCCATGTTACCACTTGCTTGGATGTGCAGGCCTTGTGCTCCTTGCATCCCCCTCTGCATTTTTGACACGGCGAATGGTTGATCAAATAAGAGGAATCGACCTTGATGTTGTACCGGAGGACAGATACTTACAAGGTTATACGGGTGTGCAGGATGTGTACCAGATCCCGTAGCGCCGTCATGCTTCGCTAAAAAATGGATTTGCTTGTTTCAGATGATATCTCCAGAAGAAATAAGAGTTAAAGTCAGAGTTGCATAGGCGTGTAAGCTAAGAGAGCAGTGAAAGGATATCCAAACATCGTCGGAACAGTGCACAAGGGAGTGATGTGTGGATACCTAGTTCGGGCCGGCGTTTGGGCATGCTCGCCTAGCTAGAGTGCGGGTCACTTCAGAGCCGTTGAGGGTGATGCGCTGGCGTTGGCTGGCCGCGCACGGATGCAGATCTTGAGTGGCAGCGGAGCGCTACGATGCGGTGGACGAGACCGTTGGTGAAGCCCCAACGGCCTCGGGGGGCGGAGGTGCGACGATGTGCTCGGTGAAGTAGCCCCGGTGAGCTGGGAGACGGCGTCGGTGAAGCGCACCTGATGCGGTGGAACTCGGTGTCTGTGAGGCACGTCGGTTGCGGCGGCCGACGTTGTCGGTGGACCACCCGGTGCGGTGGACGAGGGCGTAGATGAGGTAGCTCCGGTGCGGTGGTGAAGCGCGACCGTCGTCTTCGTCGTCGTCGTCCGGCACAGAGGTGGGGAACGGTGGGGAAAGAGACGAGACGAGGGGCGATTCGAGGGTTGGCGGCGAATTAGGGATTTGAGCAATCTGGGCGCGGAAGGGGAGAGAAGAGAGATTTTGCAGGGCTGGAATTGGGGCCGCCAGATATTTCAATCCGAAACGTGGAAGCGCGAACTTATATTGTCGTCGTCCTTTTTTGGGGGGAGGGGGTGGGTGGCTGGGTGCTACGCGTCCGTCCGACACACGCGACCACCCCGACAGGACTATGCTTCGGTGCCTTAAGGCACCTAACTTTGTGTCCATGACATGTGGGCCCAACAGGTGGCTGGCCCACATGTCAGTGACCCAAAGTCAGGTGCCTTTAAGGCACCGAAGCAGCATCCACCCCGACACGACCCTGGTCTACCTGGTGCGCCTACATTTGAGAATGCAAACGAATCTTCTTTCATTTGCAAATGAATCTGTATGTATTACCATGCCCGTGTTTTCCTTGCAATAATTAGTCATTCGAAACAAGATACTCCCTCCGTTCACTTCTGTAAGTCGTTTCAGACAACTTAAAATGAATTGTTTTGCACATTGTCTGAAATGTCTTCAAGGTCTTATAGAAGTGAACAGAGGGAGTACTATAAATTAATTAATGAGGAGTTATTTAAAAAAAAACGAAATGGTATCCACGCTAACGTGGATTAGAGTGTGTGTCACATAATTAGTTATTTGAATTAGAGTGTGTGTCACGTAGCGATCTCCAATTCTAACGTGGATTTCGCATTTCACTCTATCCATGCTACTTTTTTAATACAAATTACTTTTTTCAATAGAAATTCATATGTATATGATGAACACCATGGTAGTGAGAAAACTTTTGGATGGATTCAAACATATGACCTACAAAAAAGCACAACAAATTGAGTCAATGTCAACTTTTCGAAACTTAGTATGGCACGAATTCGAAATAATTACCTGTATGCATGGTCCTCAGTTCAAATCTTACAATGTACACTGAATTGAAACATCGATATTAAGTCTCGTACTATGTACATTCAAATGTTGTTTTTAGCCCCCCCCCCCCGCACACACGCTACATACTTCCTGTATCGGTCAATCTTCCTCTCCTAACCACCTTAGGAAGCTATCGGTTTCCAACACACGTTC